>NC_090812.1:116203165-116503165 GCF_000390325.3 Nicotiana tomentosiformis
GAACACTATTTAGTGGAATGACCATTATTGAGAGAAATAGCCACTATTGAGTGGAATGGTCACTACATAAATATGTCATTAAACACTTTGGTGGTTATGGACATCCACCATAATTCAAGATTTTATAACACTCTCCCTTGAATATCCATAGATAATGTCCTCGTTAAAACCTTGATAGGAAAAAACCTTATGAAAGAAAAAATCTTAGTGAAGGAAAAGGAGTACACATATCATGTAATACGCATTGCTTGCTGCCTCATTAAAAACTTGCAAGAAAAACCCAGTGAGACAAAATCTTATAAGTGAAAAAGAATACACCGTGTATTAACTCCCCCTGATAAGAGCATAAATTCACATTCTTGAGCCTCCGCATCTCAATCTTGTACACTAGTTTCTTGAAGGTTAACGTCGGTAGAGATTTGATGAACAAATCAGCCATATTATCACTTGAACGGATCTGTTGCACATTGATATCACCATTCTTTTGAAGATCATGTGTGAAAAATAACTTTGGTGAAATGTGCTTTGTCCTATCTCCTTTTATGAATCCTCCCTTTAATTGGGCTATGCATGCTGCATTGTCTTCATACAAAATTGTGGGTAGTTTATCAGACTTCAAACCATATTTGTCTCGAATAAGGTGTATTATAGACCTCAACCATACACATTCTCGACTTGCTTCATGAATAGGAATTATCTCAGCATGATTAGATGAAGTAGCCACGATTGATTGCTTAGTCGATCGCTAAGATATTGCAGTTCCTCCATATGTAAACACATAGCCTATTTGAGATCGAGCCTTGTGTGGGTTAGATAAATACCCAGCATCAGCATAACCAACAAGATCAGGACTGCAATCATTGCCATAAAATAAGCCCATATCGGTAGTCCTTTTTAGATACCGCAATATGTGTTTAATTCTATTCCAATGTCTCCTTGTAGGAGCAGAGCTATACCTTTCTAAGACATTAACTAAAAAAGTTATGTCAGGCCTTGTAGTGTTAGCAGGATATATTAGTGCACCAATTGCACTAAGATATGGTATTTCAGGACCAAGAAGTTCTTCATTCTTTTCTTGAGGTCAGAACGGGTCATTATTCACATCAAGTGATCGAACAATCATTGAAGTACTTAATGGATGTGCTCCATCCATGTAAAACCATTTCAATACCTTTTCTATGTAGGCAGATTGAAGAACAAAAGTCTCATTTGACAAATGTTCAATTTGCAAACCAAGACATAATTTTGTCTTTTCGAGATCTTTCATCTCGATTTCCTTCTTTAAATAATCAATTGCCTTTTGGAGTTCTGTAGGAGTTCCAATAAGGTTTATGTCATCAACATATACAACAAGTACAACAAATTCCAATGTTGTTTTCTTTATAAAAACACATGGACAAATGACATTATTTATATAACCTTCATTTAATAAATACTCATTAAGGCAGTTATACCACATTCTTCCTGATTGCTTGAAAACATTTCCTGGGACTTTGAATTATGTGCGTCAGGCATTTTAAATCCCTCAAAAATTTTCATGTATATCTCATTATCAAGTGAGCTGTAAAGGTAGGCGGTAACCACATCCATTAAATGCATGTCAAGCGTTTCATGGACAGCAAAACTAATGAGATAACGGAATGTTATAGCATCCATAACAGGAGAATACGTCTCTTCATAATCGACACCAGGCCTTTGTGAAAATCCTTGTGCAACAAGGCGTGCCTTATATCTTTGTACCTCATTTTTCTCATTCCTTTTACGTACAAAGACACATTTATAGCCAACAGGTTTAACACCATTAGGTGTTTGGACTACAGACCCAAAAACTTCACGTTTCGCAAGTGATTCCAACTCAGATTGGATTTCTTCTTGTCATTTTGGCCAATCACGTCTTTGTCGATATTCTCCAATAAATTGAGGTTCAAGATCCTCATTATCTTGCATAATGCTAGATGCAACATTGTATGTAAATACATAATCTACCATTATATTCAATCGATTCAAATCTGTCTCAATATAGATTGGGTTTATTGATAGGTTCCTTATTTTCTTGAGTCTCAGTCTCATTGATTTCCTCATGAATCTCATGATTGGTTAAATCATGGGTTTCTTTATGAGACTCATTCGTAGTGTCATCTTGATCATTTATTTTTCTTTTTCTACGATTTCGATCCTTAGAACCCAATGGCTCGCCACGCTTTAGGCGTGCTTTTGACTCATTAGCAACAGGGATATCAATATGGATTGGGACATTCTCTGCAGGGATATGTGATTTCGTTATCTTTTTCAGATCCGTAAATGCGTCTGGCATTTGATTTGCTATTTTCTACAAATGAATAATCTTTTGCACCTCTTTTTCACAAATAGAGGCACGTGGATCAAGATGAGACATTGATGGATTTTTTCATGAAATTTTCCATTTGATTTCATCAATTTCTCCTCCTAATTTTGGGAAAAATGCCTCACTGAATCGACAGTATGCAAATCGAGCAATGAACAAATCTCCCATTAATGTTTTTAGGTAGCGAATAATGGAGGGCGATTCAAACCCAACATATATTCCTAGCCTTCTTTGGGCACCCATCTTGGTGCGATATGGCTGTGCTACAGTCACATATACTGCGCACCTAAAAATTCTTAAATGGGATATATTTTCGGTTCATGACCCAAAACTAATTACAACGGGGAATATATATGATAATTTGACCCCAAACAGAAGTGGGTAATTTTGTTTTCATAAGTAACAGTCTTACTATCAATTGCAGACATTTAATCAAAGACTCTCCAAGAGCATTTTGAGTGTGAACATGAGCTACAGGATATTCCACTTTTATCCTAATTGATTAGAAATAATCATTAAATGCTTGGGATGAAAACTCAGCAGTATTATCAAGTCAAATAGACTTAATTGGATTATCGAGAAATTGTGCCCGTAATCGAATTATTTGTCCCATTAATTTTGCAAACGCCAGGTTGCGAGATGACAATAGGCACACATGAGACCATCTAGAAGATGTATCTATTAAGACCATAAAATATCTAAATGACCCACTAGATGGGTGAATAGGTTCACAAATATCCCTTTGTATACGTTCCAAGAACGTAGGGGACTCAATACCAACCTTTGTTGGTGATGGTCTAATAATTAACTTGCCTTGATAACAAGAAGTGCAAGAAAATTCATTATTTAAAAGAATCTTTAAACTCTTTAATGTCTGCCCATTTGAATTTTCTATAATTCGTCGCATCATAATTGATCCAGGATGTCCCAATCGATCATGCCAAAGTATAAAAGTATTGGAATCAATAACCTTTTGGTTTGCGATAGAATGTGCCTCAATTGTACTAATTCTTGTCCAATACAAGCCACAAGATAAAGACGGGAACTTCTCAATAACCCTTGACTGTCCAGAGACATTCTTGGTAATGATGAGATATTCAAGATTATTCTCATCTATTGTCTCAATATAAAATTCATTTCGACGGATATCTTTAAAACTCAACAAGTTCCCCTTGGACTTGGAGGAGAACATTGCATTCTCTATGATAAGTATTGTTCCATTAGGAAAGGTTATAGTAGCTCTTATGGAGCCTTCAATTAGATTACTACTACCAGAAATTATTATAACATCTGCCTTACACATACTTAGATGAGAGAAATATTTCTTCTCTTTGAATATTGTATGTGTCGTACATGAATCAATTAAGCAAATATTTTTACAATTAAACTTTGATCCAAGTTTGCTTTGAAAGATATCCATATTTGCTTCCCATGGTTTGACATACTAAAAGAAGTATATAAATAAATATTAGTATTTTCAGAGAAAAAAAAAGGTTAAACCAATGATTCAATAGTGACCTTTTAATGCAATTTCGAGCAAATTCTAATTATGATACAAATAATTACGTAGCAAAAATAATACAATTATAAGTACATTACACATATGACTAATACAACTACAACAAAATTATTTACATGTATAAGTTATTTACATTTTCCTACACATTGCATGAAAAACAATTGATCCGTGTAAGAAAAGAAGAAACTTAGCTGCTTCTCTTTTCTTTATTCCTAATATTTTATCCATGTACATGAAAAACAAAAGTTGTTCCAGGGTGCTTGTAAACTTTTTCTTAAAGAGAATTAAAGTAACGGAAAGGAAAATCAAAAGCGTTAAAAGATCACTTAGACTAGGATACTAATTAATTAGATATTACCCCTCGTTTGTGAGATTTGTGAAATATTGAATCTTTATTTTATTTTTCCGGAAATACATATATTTTTAAGAACTATATAAGTAGTATTATTAAGCGCAATAAAAACTACATGATGTTTATTCATTAGCTACTACGAATAGGCAAAAATAAAAATCAAACTACTCAATCATTTTTAACCATGAATCCATCACATCAAATGGTTTATTTTTCCATCAGGGTGCTAAAAGAAATCTGCCACATCTAAGTGGGTGATGTCAAATTCATTGTCATAGACAAAATTAACTTCAATGTCTTTATTCTTTAGAGATGCTTGATAAAGCTCAACCAAATGTTTTGATATGCGACAAATATTTTCCCAATGTCCTTTTCCACCGCAATGATAGCATTCAGTTTCTGAACCCTTTGCGTTTGTCTTCTCATCTTTCCCTTTCCACTTTTGGAAGTTATTTTTCTTTGGGAAATGATTAACACTAGGAAAATTTCTTCCTTGGCCACGGCCACGAATAGGGCCATGACCTTTTCCATGCTTAGCATAATGAGAATACACCTCCTCCACTTTAGGCAATGGTGTAGACCCAGTGGGTCGATTTTCGTAATTTCTCATAAGTAAGTCATTATTTCGTTCAGCCACAAGGGGAAGAGAAATCAACTCAGAGTACTTCTTGAAACCTTTCTCTCGGTACTTGTCAGGACCCAAACCGCAGGGCCGTGACGGGCACCCGGTGCCTTACACAACCGAGTACCAATGTAACATATCTTTCTTATCATACCGTCATGGGTAAGTGGGCTAGAAGGGACGTCATGAGATAACAGGAATAAAACATAAGGTAATACGAGACATAGGACGACCCAACATCATATAGATACTTATACATGTGACATACGGGCCTATAAGGCCGACATGATCATTTGTATACTCAAAACATAGGCCGATAAGGACATACAAGTATCCATATACATGACATTTATCTACAAGCCTCTAAGAGTACATAAATGTCATAAAGGTCGGGATAGGGCCCCACCATACCAATCAATACATATTTAAATCATACTAACCAAATAGGCAACTCCGGAGCAAGTGGAGTACACAAACACCTTCCGTTGAGCTGATAGCCGACTAGGAGAACTCTCAACCTATCTATCGGGACATGCAGGCATAAAACATAGCATCCCCAAGCAAAAGGGATGTCAGTACAGATAAATTACCAAGTATGTAAGGCATGCAAGTAGTATATAAAAGACATGAAAGAAACATGGAGTAAAGAACTCAACCTATAATTCTGAATAGCTTTGTGAATCATGAAAAATCTATAATGTCATGCATGTGCGTATAAGCATCATACCATGCATAGGTATATGCGTACATAACATCATCAAGCCTCTGAGGGCATCCCATCATATCATCTCAACCACTGCGGGCAAAATCATCAACGCATACCAGCTGATCAGGTGGTGGTGTGTATACAAAGCCATAACCTTTCCCCATATCCCATATACATATAATTACGCGTATATAATTTCATCTGGTCATGGGTCAATGTACATGTATAATGAATGCAATGCATAATGAAGTAAGTAAGTAAGATTTCTCGGAATGTCATAAGATCAATATGCCTTCGGATAAACTTTAGCAACTTACGTATTTTTTTGATACCCATGAATAGAAGATATAATAATAGGACATATGGGGAATCAAGAACATAGGCACCCCTAGTACTTCTATGAATAGAGTCATTTATGAAAGTTCCGCGTTTGCACGTTTCGTTTGTATCATATGGATCATGCCAAAAGAATAGAATGGATAGCCTTAACATACCTTAATTCCATTGAGTCATTAATGCCTTCCAAGCAATTCTTCAAACAACTCAATTCAATCTACCATACCATAAAGAGATTCAAAATCAGTGTTTAGTAAAGGCTAAGTCCGCAACTTAAACTAGTAGCTTGTTTATGTAAATTTGGGCAGCATCTCCCCTGTAACAAGAGCCTCCTCCAACATCATATACCAACAACAATGACCAGATCAATCTAGCAATACATAATTATCAATAACAAGACACCATATAACAACAACAAGTCACAACTACTTCACGACGAGCGGCTAGCTCTGATTGAAACTCGTATACCCCGTATCACCCCTTATAGACTTCTTAACTTAACAGTATCATTAACAAGATAATGAAGTCATTCATCAATGATTCCATCCTTATACCATATATTTATAACAAAAAAAATAATCCACAACTCCAACTATCCTCAATTAGCAACTTTATTCACTAGTTCATGGCTAGTCCATCCATTTAACTTAATCAACATCAAGATAACCTTAAGAACATGAAATAACAATATATAATTACCTCATACATTGGATTCAAGTCGAGATCCATGTTATATATAGCTTACAACAGACCAACACACCCTAATCACTTCATACCCAAAACGACAACTATAGTAGCGATAAAAACACCCCGAAAATATTACAAAGAACGACTAATCCACCATTTTGCCATTATGTGGTGTTTCTCCAAACAATTTCTCCTCCAAAACTCCGTTAAACAGTAGCAAAATAGATAGACCAAAAGAAACACGAAACAGCCCACAAAACAGTCCACTACAAGTCAAATAACTCGAACTCACGACTTCCGATCACCGCCCCGTGAGTTCTAACTATTAGGAAATGCATTTATCAACCTTCCTTTATATTTAAAAGCTTAAATACAAAAAGTAGGCATTTGTTTTACTATTAAATACATTTCAAAACTCAAACTACAAAGAAAAAGAGAGGCGATATAGCTATACTTACGTCATAGGGATTGTTTTAATGTTATTGCTTCTTGATTTCATGCCCGGGATGATAATCTTGTTTCAAGCCCTTGTAGAGAGATTAAGGATAAGGTTAGAGATGTTATTTGGTCGTGATATATGGAAAAATAGAGAAAGGGACGAGATAAGGGATGTAAATATCCCGTTTTTTTAAAAGTCAAAAAGGTGCTACTTGGCACCCTCGCATTGGCCCTTCTTCAAACGCTTATGTCTTTTTATCCGAATGTCGTATGAATGAAAGGTTAAGAGCGTTGAAAATTAAATTCCAAGACCTTCAATTTTGTATATAATATGTCCCAAAAAACCCCATATAGCACACGAAATGTATTGCTCAAAAAGCTCTGTTACAAGGCAAATCCTTAGTCGGTTTTTCGGCAACTTTAATCCGATTTTTTCCAAACTTTATACTTCATATTCAAACATCATATATAGTCATATAATGAATTTAAACTCATTTAAATCATGATTAACATGTCTCATATTCATTACGTCACCTTGGGACGCACAAGGTGTAACAATCTTCCCCCATTAGAAACATTCGTCCTCAAATGCTAAACTCCAAGAAATCTATAGAAAGTTTTGCAGAGTCTCCTCTGTAACGGTAGTACTACCAACCTGTCACACAGAAAACCCAACCATACAAAGCCACACAGGGTCACAATCATCAATAACACCAATGGACTCACACGACCAATAACAATAACTAACATAAGAATCAAGTATTATGTACGTACCTAAAGGCTGTGATGTCTCAGTCTGATCCTCCTCTGGAAGTAGAAACCAGTGAGGATACCTAGTCTTCATTTCTTCTTCAGCTTCCCAAGTCATCTCCTCCACATTATTATTTCTCCAAAGTACTTTGACCGAAGCTACATCCATAGTTCTCAATCTCCAAACTTGTCTATCTAGTATAGCAATAGGAGCTTCCTTATATGATAGCTGCTCTGTAACCTGAACATCATCAACTTGAGTGACTTTAGAGGGATCTCCAATACACTTACAAAGCATAGACACATAAAATACTGGATGTATAGACTCCAAGTTGGAAGGCAAGTCTAACTCATATACTACTTGGCCTACTCTGCATATAATCTTATAAGGTCCAATGTACCGAGGGATAAGCTTTCCATTCTTACCGAATCTCATAACGCCTTTCATCGGTGATACATTTAGGAATACCCAGTCGTCTACCTGAAACTCCAAGTCTCGTTGTCGATTATATGCATAGGACTTCTGACAACTCTGAGCTACTAATAGCCTTTCCCTTATAAGCTTAATCTTCTCAACTGCCTGTTGTATAACCTCTCATCCTACTAACTTAGTTTTACCAATCTCGAACCATACGATAAGAGACCTACACTTTCGTCCGTACAGAGCTTCGTATGAAGCCATTTGAATGCTGGAATGATAACTATTATTATATGGGAACTCAATAAGTGGTAGATGATCATCCCAGCTACCCATGAAGTCCATCACACAAGTCCGTAGCATATCCTCCAGTATCTGAATAGTACGCTCAGCATGACCGTCTGTCTGGGGATGAAATGCTGTACTAAGACTTACCCGAGTCCCCAATCCTTTTTGGAAGGACCTCCAGAAATTAGCTATAAATTGAGCTCCTCTATATGAGATAATATATATAGGGACACCATAAAGTCATACTATCTCTTTAATGTAAAGCCTTGCATAATTCTCTAATAAATACGTAGTCCTGGCAGGCAGAAAATGGGCTAATTTTGTAAGTCTATCAACAATAGCCCAAATAGAATCGAATTTACATTGGTTACGAGGTAAGCCTATGATGAAATCCATATTAATCACTTCCCATTTCCAAGTCAGAATCTCTATAGCCTGCAATAATCCACCGGATTTCTGATGCTCAGTCTTAACCTGCTGACAATTAGGGCACTGAGCAACAACCTCTGCTATATCCTTCTTCATTCCGTCCCACCAGTATATTCCCCTTATATCATGATACATCTTCGTCTCTCCTGGATGAATAGAATAACGAGAATAGCGAGCTTCTGCCATAACCTACTGGCGCAACCCTGCCATATTAGAAACACATAATCGACATCGATATCTGAGGACTCCATCTCCTGTAATCTCATATGATCTCAAATATCAGCTTTTGATTTTTTTCCTTTTTCCCGTTCATTAGCCACGATAGGTACCACTTTCTTATGGAGTGCATATAATGTTGTAGTGAGACTGTTGTTACAAGAACAATTTTTCTTTATGTCTGTAAGGCCCCGTTAAAAGTTTCCTAATGATTTAAGATTTTAAAGTGCGCCAATGGTATTTGGGAATAACGTGTTCGAGTATTAAAGGAGAACCATGGGATAGAACCATATTATTTTGAATCGAAAAATATATGTTTAAGGTGTTTTGGAACATACTAAGGAGTTTAGTGAATGGAAAGAATTCGTGTGGAACAAGTTGGATACATTAAGTGGAAAAGATGTCTCAATTCACACAAGATCCTACTTCAAAAGAATTTTTATACCCAACTATAACAACCTAGGAGGTGATCTACCTATCAAATTAAATCCCTTTGAGAGTAGTTTCTAACGCTTTAAACCGTTCTTCATTTGTACACTCCTACAAGAAGTTATGTTCAAATTCCCAAAGGCTGGAAGAATGTGACCGTGCTATAGCCCTCGCGAATCCAGGTCAGTAGCGCGCTAGACCGTGCTATATCCCTCGCGAAGCCTGGTCCGTAGCTCACTACATATCTCACGAAGCCTAGTCCGTAGCTCACTACAGAGCTCACGAAGCCTGGTCGGCAGCTCGCTACAGACCGTGCCTAGCCTGGTCTATAGCCCGATCCGGATTTTTGAGGGTGCATTTTTCTAATTTCATAACCTGACCCTAGTTCCTATAAAACGATCTTAAGGTCATTTTGGATGGACAATCTGATGTTTTTAGAGAGGGGAAAGTGCCCTAGAGTGAGATGAGTAATTTCTAAGCCCTTGTTCATCAAATCTTGCTCAAGCATTGAAATCCAATAAGAAATCCATCAAGTTCTTCATCTAAGAGGTAAGGTTCCATACCCTAGTTTTCAATTTCGTATTTGGGTAGAAGATGGTTGATTAAGAGTATGCTTCATGGGTGTAAGAGTATTATTTATACATGCATGTACCAATAAGGTTTGTGGGAATATTGTTAAGCTCAAATAAGTAAAGATTGGGTTGTGAAATAAAAAAAATCTTGTAGAAGAACCTTGTAGTCAAATTTGCACACCTAATGTTTGATAAAATGCTCAAATGAGCTGAAACCTCGAATATCTTCCTAATTATAGTTTAATTTTGTTATGTGTCAAAATAGATTGGGATTGCTAGAATTTTTGGAAAGTCGTAGTAATTTAAGGAAAATTCAAAGCGAGGTATGTTGGCTAAACTACTCTCTTAGAATTGAATTCCATGATGTTCCCTTAAGTTTCAAGTATGGTTGGCTCAAGTTCCTTATTCCCATATTCCGAGTTTTTTCCAATAAATTTGATTGTCCCGAATAAGCAAAGTGTCGAGAATTATGTATTCAAAAGGTGTTCAGAATGTTCCTATCACATTATGTTATCCTTCGGAAATATATTCAAGAATGATATGTGTATTAAAATGTTATTGCTTTGAGTAGTGTTTCAAATGAAAGTTATCATGCCAAATTATGAGAGAAAAACTAGATATGCTTAAGACCCTTAATTGCTCATATGTGTACCTAAAGTCTTGGTTGGAAATTCCTTGTTGTTGATAATGTATAAAGATGCTCGAAAGTGAAAGAAGTGAGTTGGAGATATAAATTGCGGCCACCGTGCCAAGAATGAAAATTTCACTTGGTGCCAATGGTGCCAATGAAATGAAGTGATATGAGAAAGTTTAATAAGTGATCCTTGATTCAATTGTTCCAAATTGACTTTGAAAATAGGTTTGCCTAAAATATTATGTACTCAAGTCGTGCCCAAATCGGGTTGTTTGAACTAATGCTATGCTTTGTAAGTATTTCCAACGTGTTTTGAGCTCTTATGTATTCATGAGTTAAAAATGTGTATTGTCCTTTGGGGGAAAAGTGTTTCAATAATAAATGATGTGTTACTTGTTTATGATTTTAACTTGTGCTTCGATTGCCAATTATTTTACTCCATTTTTTGGAAAGAAATCCATTGTGTTTAAAATCTTCACTACTAATGAACCTAAAGTTGTGATTTCCGAAATATTCTATTTGTTTATATTTATGATGGTGATCCATGAAAGAAAAAAAATTAAAGTGTGGAATATGAAATTCGGCCATTGTGCCATGAATGAAGAATCATATGTATGGCCATGAGAGCTAATGAAATAATGATGTTGTAAGTGGATGAAAATGCCAATAAGGCTATAAATGGTGTGGAAGGTTATAAGGTAAATGCATTTTTATTGTTATTTACTTTGTATGCAAATCAAAAGTGTATTTGGGAGTATCGATAAGTCACCGAAGAAGGGTAGGTTGAAATAACATAACCCCGAAACTACATGTGCCGGTGCAGGAGTGGATTGTGATTATTCCCCTAATTTGGGATGAGATTGATGTGATAAAATTATTCCCCTTAATTGGGATGAGATGATTGATAGAAAAGGATGATGTCAATCCACACGACATTATGGTGAGATGGCCTAGCCGATCGGGTCGTGATCGGATTCCATGCCGCACACATGGTGGTGATTGTGCTGGAAATTATAATTGAAATTGTGATTGTGGATGATGTCTCAGATGAGACGGCCTAGTCGATCGGGTTGTGATCGGACACCATGCTAAAAGTACGATGGCATTGGTATTGTAAAAGGTGATATTGTGAACAGTGGTATATCAATGCTAAAGATCTCCCAATATATATATATATATATATATATTATTTTCGTATTTTAAAAATTGTTTTGTTTTAACTTGGCATTTGGATATCATTGATTGTGACTTGATGTTTCTATGGTTATCCCATTTTCTTATATTGGCATTCTATTTTGAAAGTGGACAGTTAGCTTTACATACTAGTACTATTCCATATGTACTAACATCCCTTTTGTCGGGGGCGGTGCATCTTCAATAGATGCAGGTGGTTCATCAGCGGGTAGCTTTGGTCCTCGTTAGCAGTCACTCTCTATTCAGTAGGTTTTGGTGAGCCCTACTCTATTCCAGGCCTAATGTCATTTGAGTTGTACATTGTGTTTTAAGGTATAGCCAGGGCCTTGTTGTCAGCACTTTCATAATACTCTTCTATTGTACTTAGAGTCTCCGTAGACATGTTGTGGGTGGTGTTTGATGTGGGGAATTAAACTAGAAATGTTGGTACTTGGCAAACATGTTTTTCATTATATCTATAAACTTGTAATATTTTGAAAATTATAAATGAAGCTGCTAATGGAAATGAAATGGGAGTTGTTAATGAAATCTTTTCAGTGCTTGATTAATGGAGTACATCTCCTCTTTATTCATAGATGAGTTTGGGTAGAAGGAAATCTAATAGTCTTGCTTGGCCGGGTTCACTCGGTTGAGCGCCGGTTGCGCTCCCCGAGTTCGTGGCGTGACAAACTTGGTATCAGAGCCTAAGGTTTTAAAGTGTTCTAGGATGTCTCGGAGCCGTGTCTAGTAGAGTCCTTCTTATTGGTGTGTTGTCGACCACATCTATAATGAGGAGGCTACTTGGACATTTAGGAATTTCACACTTCTTTGATACTCCATATCGTGCGATAAAGCTCAAGAGAGGAAGCTAATTTCCTCGTCATATCTCATTTTCCATATGAGTAACCCACGGGTTCGAGGCAGTGATGAGGTATTGAAAGAACCAGTTTCTAGGGGAAGTGTCCTTGTTCCTATTAATGTTACCGCGCCACCGAAATATATGGTGAGAGCACCTAAGAAATGAAAGAGAATTATTGGCATCAATAAGCCATAATTGATATGAACGAAGAGCCACTCAGGATTATGTTGGATGATTCTTGAAATATGTTATGGTTGTGGAAAGATGGGGCACAAGAAGAACAAAATCCCTTAGGTTGATTACACCCATCCCGGTCTGCCCGATATGCGGGCGGAAACATTTTGCGTCGTGTTGTGAGTACGCTCAGGAGTGTGTTAGGGTTAGAAGGCTTGGGAAATTCTAATGGCCCACATAACAAATCATTATAGAGATTGTTACTGCCTCCATGAAGGCTTGGAGGAAGGATATGGGGAATGTTTTTTTTTTGTATACAAAAAGGGTAAAATATCAGGTCAGTGGGGCGAGTCAGTTTAGTGGACCTCATCCCCGTTGTGTGAAGTGTAGGAGATATCATTCAGGAGTATGTCACTATGGTACCGATGTATGTTATAGATGTGGAGTCGAGGGGCAGCAATTAAGGTATTTCCATGTCAATAAAAAATCACCAAGTAAGTCACTCCTTGCTACCTTATTGTGAACACCGTATTATTTTCCTTGTTGTATATGTACATCCATATTGAAAGGGCCTACACAAAATTTGGTCTTAACCAAAACGTTGAATCAAAAAATATTGCATGTACTTACTTTCTGAATGACACGCATTATTCGTGAAGCCACTCTATCACAAATTCTCTTACTTAAAATCTCTGGTGGAACTGAGCTCTATAATTTTTTCATTGGATTGAGTTATAACTCTAGGATTAATACTTCCCACTTGCTTCCCTAAATTCTCAACAAGGGACTATACCTGATGAAATATTTTTTCAGAACGTTTTGATTCAAATGGAAAACATCTGCTCACTTGTGCCTATGCACGCACCACCATAATATTTACCTATGTGGTATCAAATCTAATGTAAATCATCCTAGTGTTGAGATCCTTCTTGAGCCACTCTTTTTCTCTTCGGTGTTTGTGGGTCCTATGGTTGGAACAATTACTTTACTCCTTTGTGAATATTATCATGAATCATTTTCACTGTCTAGTAACATGAGAGAATATCTCAACACCTATCATATGTGTACCTATAAATTGAAAGGGGTCACTTCTCTGCATAAAGTTTCTAGGAAATTTAAAATTTTCACAAATTCATCACAAAAAGATCTTTTTTGTTCGCCCATCTCAATATGACTTTCATGTCCATCTAGAGCATGCCTCAGTGAGTAACTCACTTTGTTCCTAGTATTGTAGTTGCCAGTGAAGTGGCCTGATATGGCACCTTGAGAGTTGTTATGGTAGAAACATGTCTAGCTCATAGCAAAGTGTTCATTTTCTCTAACTAATACATGATTTCACCCCAATATTACGATGTCCTAGCTATGTGGTTTCACTCGTGAACGGTTGAAATTAGATGTTTTCAGATTTTGGCACATATCATGAGTATATTAATTTGAAAGACAAGTTTGTCGTATCCCTAGTCCTCTCATATAGGATTAACTATTGGCAAGGGATGAGCTGTCAGAATGATAATAATCTCGCAAGTGTTCAATTTATTTTTCAACCTCATGGGCTTGTGGCATATCTATTCTTTATGTTAGTTAATGTTAAGAGCGTAATGTAATTTCATGCATTTTGAAAGCTATATCACATTCAGGGTGCCATAATATTCTCATCTCGAGTTACACTGATTTTTCCTACATTCCAAGAGGCGACTGGTGTCACGTACTTAGCTATTTCTCTTTGAGGCCTATTATTGCCAAACATGGCATATATGGAATGAAACAATTGTTACTGCCCTTTTCATAACTCATGGTCTTCCAAGAATAGCTGATGCTAATGTCTTTATCCTCCCGATCATGCCTCCCATATGTCACATGTCTAAAATGACTCATTTCTTTTAAATCTCAGAATCATGAACATGGTCCCTACATTATCAATGCCTACTAGGCAACTCTATGCCTCATTTGTCGAATCAATAATGTCATCACAATGATTAACCATGTGAGCACTATTGGTAGTAACCTTCATGTCTATTAGGATAAAACCTCCTGAAATAACCTACTGAGAACATTGATGGAATCTTGAAAGATTTCAGCTCAATCTCGGACCTCATTGTTCCTATTTATAGTAACCTATGGGGGTTGAAGTGTAAGGCCCCATAAAAGTTTATCCTAAAAATCCGGGTTCCGTGATGCCAAGGTAGGCGTAGAGGTTAATAACAATAGAAATTCTTCATGGCGAGCTTGCGAGCCCCGGTTCGGACTTTTTGGATTGAATAATGCGCTGGGAGTTGAAGGAAAATGTTGGGCATAAGTACGCATTTCTGCGGCCTATTCTATGGCCGCAAAACCATTCTACGGACCGTAGACTGGTCGCAGAGTGGGGCATATTTCTGGGGCATTTTTGATGCCCAATTTCTCAGCCATTATGCGACCGTATAACCATTTTGCGGGCCGCATTCTTGTCGCATATCCTGCCTTAGGATGTTTCGGAAGGAGGTTCTGCGATGCACTATGCGATCGAAAAATAGGTCTACGGGCCGCATAGTGACCGCATACCAGACCAGTTCCTTTCCAGTTCTTTCCCCCATTTTCGCGGTCATTTCGTGGACCGCATCCATTCCAGAGCTTCATTTTTGGGGGTTTTAAATCCGACCCAATCCTATTAAAACACACCCCATAGACCATTTTGAGCACATTTATGATATTTTAGAGTGAGAGGGAGAGTTCTTAGAGTGGGGAAGCATTCTTTAACCATTATCCACCAATTCTTGCTCAAATATTGAGGAATTAACAAAGGGAGTCTACACCCTAAAGGTAAGAACCTATGTCCTAACTCGCAATTTCAAAATTTTGCAATAATGGGGTAATTAGAGAGGCAATTATTAGGTGTGGGGGTTGTTGTCTTGCATGCATGTATCCTTGAAGTATGTGGGAAGGTTGTGAGCTAAAAATAGTTGAGAGTGGGTTGGGAAAAGATGAAATCTTCCACAAAAGGGGCTTAAAATATTGATGCACACCTAGTGTTTGATAATATGCTTAAATGAGCTAAAACCATGTTCATCTTCCTAATTTTGGTTCAATTTTGTTATATTGCTAAAATAGATTGAAGTGGGTAATACTCCAGAACATCTTAGAGTTTTGAGAAGCTCAATTGAGGTATGTTGGCTAAACCCTCTTCTTCTTATAATCGAATCCCATGATGTTCATGTAATTGGAGTAAGCCCTTGATCATTATAGAATTGGAGATTGCTAATGTGTTTTTGTTGAAGAATGTAAGTTCAATATTTATTCTAAATGCTTCATCATGTTATCTTGTTATTGAGGATGTCTTCAAAAATGTGGAATATGTGTTAGAAATGTTAAGATTTCATGTCAAGATCGAAATAAAGGTTGTTATGCTCAAGTTGTATGAACAGCCTCTATGTGCCTAAGATACCCAAATTGCTCATATGTGAATTTAATGTCTTGAATGGGAAGCCTTATTGTTGTTGATAACGATAATGATCTTGAATGTGAAAAAGGGGTCAGGAATTATGAAATACGGTTAAGTGCCAAGAATGACTTGAAATCGTGATCACTAGTGCCAATGAATTGAAAGATATGAAAGAAGTATGATGTGAGATGGTTGACTGGAAATGGTAACATCTTGGGTGAAACGGCCTAGCCGATCGGGCCGTGATCAGACGCCATGCTGCACATATAGTGGTACTATGCTGGAAAGGATAATTGAAATTGTTGTTATGATAGATATTTCAAATGAGACGACCTAGCCGATCGGGTCGCGATCGGACTCCGTGTAAGAATATGAAGGTATTGTGAATTGTGGAATATTGGCACTAAAGATCACCCAACCTAATAACGTGGGATTTGAATTGAAAACTTATGTGACCTTTAAATTGATGTTTAATATTATTTTAAATCTCTTATTGAATTTTTGACTGTTCCTCTTTTATTATTATTCATCCTATTGATTTGGTGTTTAGCTATACATACTAGTACTATTTGACGGTACTAACGTCCCTTTTACCGGGGGCACTGCATCTTTAAATGGATGCAAGTGATTTCATAGCAGACAGTGCTGATCACAGATAGTGTTGCATCCTCTTCTTAGCATACTCGATGAGCCCTATTTCATTCCGGGGTCATGTATTGTACCTTTTGTTTATATTATGGTAACTTTTGAGGTATAGCCGAGGCCTTGTTGCCGGCACCATCTATACTGTCTTTTGTATCTTTAAAGGCTTAGTAGACACTATGTGGGTTGTATATGGGTGTTGGGAATGTTAAATAAGTTATGTTTTGTTTGATCACTTGTTCCACTTGAACTATAAGAGATGTGTATTTTGAGACTTAAAGGCGCAATGACTAATGAAACGATTTAGGATTATATGAATGAGATTCCTACTGTATAATTAATGAAATCACGTCTTTTCTTGATCATGGGTTAATTGGGTAGAAAGTATCTAACAGTCTTGCTCGGCCGGGTTTACTCGGTTGAGCACCGGTTGCGCTTCCCGAGGTTGGGGCATGACAAACTTGGTATCAGAGCCTAAGGTTTTAAAGTGTCATAAGATGTCTCGGAGCTGTGTCTGGTAAAGTCCTTTTTATCGGTGTGTTGTCAACCACATATATAAGTTGGAGGCTACATGGATATTTAGGAATGTTACCTTTCTTCAACACTCCAGATCGTGCGATACAACTTGACTATAAGATCGTCTTCTAACTCGTGCATTGAGATTCAAGGTAAGTTTAAACGCTTTTTCGTCTATTCCAAGTAATATTGTCATATGACATGACCAATGGGCAAAGGCATGAATATTAAGGAGATGGCACATACATCTTGTTGAACGAGTGGTATAAGTATATAGGATAAGTACATAGTACCATGGGCATAATTTATTCGAGAAAAGTGTTAAAAATGATTACCCCACCTCCAAAGAGGCATTGATTTGATAAGTGAGACGTAAGCTTGAATAGCACATGTGGGTAGTGTGGGAAGCACGTAAATGATCCTAAGGTGTGAGAGAAAATTAGTTTTATAAGAACATGAGATATGGGAGGCATGACCAGGAGATTAATGATGAGAGTGTAAGTCCCTCCTAGGAGACAAGAAGTTATGAAAGGAGAGTCAATTGAACCCACGATGAGAAGATCCTTGTACTACGAACTTTATAAGATTCTAGAAATGTACAAAGTTGTATTACGCTCCTAAAGGATATTGACATGAGGAATTGGAATCCCAAGCCCGTGTGCCTGAATAAGAGAAGAGAACTTATGAGGTTAATACCATGGCGACTTAAATCTCCCTAATAGTCAAACATATATATGAGGGATAGATTTATGAGACATATGCCCTTGAAGTTTGTAAATTCAAGACTTGTGTCAAAATCCGGGACATTCGCCCCAAGTGGGGAAAGAAAGGCCATAGTGAGGCCACTTAAATACAATGAAACAAGACCATGTGGCTATGATATTTGAATATTTTGTTGAAGACAGGTGTAGTCTAGAAAAAAGATAATGGGTGACGTGATTCTGTTAAAGGATATGCTAATGATAGACCACTAGTACCCCAAAAAGGTGGAAGGTTAAGGAAGGTAAATTCTTTATACATGGCAATGTGAATGACAGGGTCAACGATCCTAGAAACTAAGAGCATGTTTGTAAAGGGATTTTATACTTGTTAACCAATGGAACCCAAGGAAGTACTATAGGTCAAATGTGAAAGGTTGCGAGTTTTTAGAATGGGTTAAACATGGATTTGCAATTTCACCAAAGTTCCAAGGCGTTAAGAAAGACAGAACGAGTGGGAGAAATAAATGTGATGCTATAATAACCCAAGAGGGTATTTGGATTTGATGGAGAGCCTCTTAAGAATCTTACAAGCAAAGAAATGTTAAGTGATACGCAAATTAACACACTTTCCCACGGATATCCCAACAAGTGTTAAGAGGTGGCAGGATGAATTCCCAACTAAGGGAAAAGACCACGTAACATACGGAAGAGTGCATGGCTATTCACTAACTAGGAAGAATAAGGCGAGGAGAAATGGGGAGAAAATCTATAAATTGAGATGGTCATGGTTATCATAAAATAGTTTGTATCAGAATAGTGGACTCGCTTAGAGCACAAGTGTTAATATAAGGTATAAAGGACTAATCGAAGTGCAACGGACTTGGGTGACACTGAATATTAACTAATAGATATAGAGAGAGTCCATGTCTACATATTACAATGAAAAGTGAGACTACTGGTGGTGAAGTTGTGGTACGATAAACTCAGCAAACTAGGCACAATGATACTACGAGTTCATGGGAGGCAAACAAGAGTGTGGCACAATAGGGCTATCAACTTCACACTATGAGCAAAATGAAATGGATATGGATATTCCAGTTTCAAAGAAGAGATGGTACCAACATATTTCCTAGGCCAGAGGGCGATCAAAAAGAGAAAGGCAACACAATCTACCCAAAGGGCTAAAGAAAGGTTCGAAACAGATTGAGAGAGGACGAACACTTGTTATGGACCAGACATGTTTAACATGGTAGCTCTTAAGCCACACTATCAGGGAATTCTATTGGTAGCTACAATACGGGGAACAATGTGAGTTCCTCATCAAGGATGGAATCAGGTGGACTAAGTCTTACACTTAAGAGTAAAACCAAAAGTTGTTGTTGAAGAATTGAGGAGAATCTCAAGTTTCAGAGAATGCCCCGTTCGGGCCAGTGACTCTTCCTGAATTGTATTTGTAAGGTGTTGATATGTGTTTTAGGAGGTGTTTAATAGTAAAGAGGGATCGTGAGAATGCTCGCAAGGGATGTAGAGTGGTTTCTTGATTTTTTTTATTAGGCACATAAGGGGAGAAAAGGTTGGCTAAGGAAAGTCTAAGCACAATGTTACCTTACATTTGATGCAATGTCGTACAGGTTGATGTTATCAGGGTGTGTGCTCAAGGTAGCAGATGTTGTTCATTTGAAATAGAAGGTCCTATGAGAAAACTCATTCAGTAATGTCTTTTGTTGGGAATTTGGAAGAGCGAGTTGCAAGTATTCACAGAAGATTGTAACCATATCAGGGAAATTATCGTAGAACTCAATTCCTAGGATGTCTTATGTAAGAGAAATGTGATAAATATGTTCCACTAAAGATACAACATGGTAAGGTGATAGTTTATTCCTCTAGAAAACTCAAGAGTCATGAAAAGAATTATCCAACACATGACTTAGAACTTGCGGCGGTGGTTTTTGCATTGAAAATTTGGCGTCACTATTTGTATGGGGTCCACATGGAGATATTCACGGACCACAAGAGTCTTCAATATATTTTCAAACAAAGGGAGCTGAATCTGAGGCAGAGAAGATGGTTGAGTTACTCAAGGATTACGACATCGATATTCTATATCACCCAAGGAAAGCCAATGTTGTGGCGGATGCTCTTAGCCGAAAATCTATGTGTAGTTTGGCTCACTTGGAGGCATGTCAAAGGCCGTTGTCCAGGGAGGTTCATTAGCTATCCAGTTTGGGAGTTCATCTTGCGGACTCTAGTGAATGAAGGGTAATTGCGCAAAGTAGGGCCGAATCATCGCTTGTTGTGAAAGTCAAAGAGAAGCAATACAACGATCCATTGTTGATACAACTGAAGGAGGGGATTTATAAATATAAAACTATGGCTTTTACGCTTGGCATGGATGATGGTACACTAAGGTACCAAGGGCGACTATGTGTTCCGAATGTAGATGGTCTCCGGGAAAGAATCATGACCGAGGCTCACGCTTCTAGGTATTCCGTGCATCCAGGTTCTACAAACATGTATTGGTGGAATGACATGAAAAGGAATGTGGCGGACTTTGTGGCAAGGTGTACGAATTGTCAGTAAGTGAAGGCCAAACATCCATGGCCTGGTGGGTTGGCACAGAACATAGAAATTCCAATGTGGAACTGGGAGATGATTAATATGGATTTTGTGGTTGTTTTACCGCGCACTCCGCGCAAGTTTGACTCAATTTGGGTGATGGTGGACCGACTCACGAAATCAGCACACTTCTTGCCTGTTAAATCTACCGACACAACAGAACAATATTCTCAATTGTATATCAAGGAAATAGTCAGGCTACATGGTACTCCAGTTTATATCATTTTCGATCGAGGGGCTCAGTTCACGACCAATTTTTGGAAGAAATTCAGCAAGATTTGGGTAATCAGGTGAATCTTAGTACAACTTTCCATCCTCAAACTGACGGGCAAGCAGAGCGGACTATTCAGACGCTTGAGGACATGTTTCATGCTTGTGTTCTTGATTTCAAGGGTAGATAGGATGATCATTTGACACTCATAGAGTTTGCTTATAATAACAACTTTCATGCTAGTATTCAGCTGACACCGTTTGAGGCATTATATGGTAGGAGATGTAGATCTCCCATTGGGTGGTTTGAAATTGGGGAAGCAGAGTTGATAGGGCCAGACCTCGTACATTAGGCTATGGAAAAATTTAAAATCATTAAGGAGCGGTTAAAAACCACTCAGAGTCGTCAAAAATCCTATTTGAATGTCCGTCACAGAGACTTAGAGTTCAAAGAAGATGATTGGGTATTTTTGAAGGTTTCCCCCATGAAGGGTATTATGCGGTTGGAAAGAAATGAAAATTGAGTCCGAGGTATGTCGGGCCATACAAAATCATCCAAAGGATCGGTCAGGTGGCGTACAAACTTGAGCTACCACCCGAGATGCCATTAGTGCACCCGGTATTCTATGTGTCTATATTGAAGAAGGTAGTTGGAGATCCGTCAGCTATTGTGCCGGTTGAGACCATTGAGGTTAATGAAGAATTGTCATATGAAGAGATTCCAGTTGCCATTCTTGATAGACAAGTCCGAAAGTTGAGCAATAAAGAAATTGCCTCTGTGAAAGTGTTATGGAAAAACCAGCAGGTTGAAGAGGCCACGTGGGAGGCCGAGGAAGAAATGAAGAAAAAGTATCCTCACTTGTTTGAATAGTTGTGTAATCCTTTCTTTTATGAACCCGTCGCCTATGAATTTTTATATCACTTATTCAGTTAATGTAAAGGTGTTCCTTTTGTTTATATGTTGTTTACTTAAGGTCACGATTAGTGTTGTTATGAGTTATGTTACATCGTTGGGTTTTATACATGTTTGTAAGATGTGTTTCTGGGGCTCTCTAACAGGTGAATAGGCCTAGTTACAAAGAAAACTCTGGCGAATGTTTTGGAGATTTGGGGAGTTAGTTAAATTTGGGGTTACTGGTACATGGTATGAAAAGTTGAGTTGTATAAGATGCTAATAGTGCATTTTGACCCTCATTCGAGTACGAATGATCTTAAGTGGGAGAGGATGTAAGGCCCCGTAAAAGATTTTCCTAAAAACCCGGGTTCCGTGATGCCAAGGTAGGCGTAGAGGTTAATAATAGTAGAAACTCTTCGCGGCGAGCTTGCGAGCCACGGTTTAGACTTTTTGGATTGAACAGTGCGCTAGGAGTTGAAGGAAAATGTTGGGCAGAAGTACGCATTTCTGCGGCCTATTCTGTGGCCGCAAAACCACTCTGTGGACCGTAGACTGGTCGCAGAGTGGGGCAGATTTGTAGGGCAGTTTTGATACCCAATTTTGCGGCCATTATGCGACATCATAACTGTTGCGCGTCATATCCCGCCTTGGGATTTTTCAGAGGGAGGTTTTGCGGTGCACTATGCAACCATAGAATTGTTCTGCGGTGTATTATGCGATCGCAGAATATGGCTACTGGCCGCATATTGACCGTAGACCAGACCAGATCCTTTCCAGTTCTTGCCCCCATTTTCGCGGTCATTTCGCGGTCCGCATAACTATTATACAATCACATATGCGACCACAAAACTCATTCCGGAGCTTCATTTTTGGGGTTTTTACACCCGACCCAATCCCATTAAAACACACCCCATAGACCACTTTTAGCATATTTTTTATATTTTAGAGTGAGAGGGAGAGTTCTAGAGTAGGGGAGAAATCTTTAACGATTATCCACCAATTCTTGCTCAAATATTGAGGAATTAACAAAGGGAGTCTTCACCCTAAAGGTAAGAACCTATGTCCTAGCTCTCAATTTTGAAATTTAGCATTAATGGGGTAATTAAAGAGGCAATTATTGGGTGTGGGGGTTGTTGTCTTGCATGCATGTATCCTTGAAGTATGTGGTAAGGTTGTGAGATAAAAATAGTAGAGAGTGGGTTGGGAAAATATGAAATATTCCACAAAAAGGGGTTTAAAACATTGATGCACATCTAGTGTTTGATAATATGCTCAAATAACCTAAAACCATGTTCATCTTCCTAATTTTGATTCAATTTTGTTATATTGCTAAAATATATTGAAGTGGATAATATTCCGGAACATCTTAGAGTTTTAAGAAGCTCAATTGAGGTATGTTGGCTAAACCCCCTTCTTCTTAGAATCGAATCCCACGGTGTTCATGTAATTGGAGTAAGCCCTTGATCATTATAGAATTGGTGATTTCTAATGTGTTTGTATTGAAGGATGCTAGTTCAATATTTATTTTAAATGATTCATCATACTATCGAGGATGTGTTAAAAAATGTGGAATATGTGTTAGAAATGTTAAGATTTCATGTCAAGATCGAAATAAAGGTTGTTATGCCCAAGTTGTATGAAATGCCTCTATGTGCCTAAGATTCTCAAATTGTTCATATGTGAATTTAATGTCTTGAATGGGAAGACTTATTGTTGTTGATAACGATAATGATATTGAATGTGGGAAAGGTGTCTGGAATTTTGAAATACGACTAAGTGACAAGAATGACTTGAAATCATGATCACTAGTGCCAATGAATTGAAAGATATGAAAGAAGTATGATGTGAGATGGTTGACTGGAAATGGTAACATCTTGGGTGAGACGACTTGGCCGATCAGGCCGCGATCGGACGCCATGCCGCACACATGGTGGTACTATACTAAAAATGATAATTGAAATTATGGGTATGGTTGATGTCTCAAATGAGATGACCTAGCCGATCGGGTCGAGATCGAACTCCGTGTAAGAATACGGAGGTATTGTGAATTGTGGAATATCGGCACTAAAGATCACCCAACCTAATAACGTGTGAGTTGACTTGAAAACTTATGTGACCTTTAAATTGATGTTTTAATATTATTTGAAAGCTCTTATTGAATTTTTGATTGTTCCCCTTTTATTATTATTCATCATATTGAGTTGGTGTTTAGCTATACATACTAGTGCTATCCGACGGTACTAACGTCCCTTTTGCCGGGGGTGCTGCATTTTTAAATGGATGCATGTGGTTTCATAGCAGACAGTGTTGATCACAGATAGTGCTGCATCCTCTTCTCAGCAAACTCGGTGAGCCCCATTTCATTCCAGGGTCATCTATTGTACCTTTTGTTTATATTATGGTCACTTTTGAGGTATAGCCGGGGCCTTGTTGCCGGCACCATCTTCACTCTCTTTTGTATCTTTAGAGGCTCCGTAGACACTATGTGGGTTGTATATGGGTGTTGGGAATGTTAAACAAGTTATGTTGTATTTGATCACTTGTTCCACTCGAGCTATAAAAGATGTGTATTTTGAGACTTAAAGGCGAAATGACTAATGAAATTGTTTAGGATTGTATGAATGAGATTCCTACTGTATAATTAATGAAATCACATCTTTTCTTGATCATGAGTTAATTGGGTAGACAGTATCTATTAGGCTTGCTCGGCCGGGTATACTCGGTTGAGCGCCGGTCGAGCTTCCCGAGGTTGGGGCGTGACATGAAGGTTCAAACATGTCAAAGAAGCATCATCATCCCGTTATCATATATAATGGATATGAAGTTTTATGGTCATATTCAAGCTATCACATATTAGAATAATTGTTGGAGGTCGCCAAAGGTTTAGTTTGGGTGTTCGGCATAGGGGTTTAGACTTGAAGAAAGTGAACAGGTTATTCTCTATGAATATGTTGGGTGAATTGTTAAGAAAGGTAAAGTATGTGTAGTTACATTAGGCCTTATGAAATCTTGAAGGAAATAGGCCAAACTATGAGTATGATGTTTCCCCTATTATTGTCCTCTGTGTACCCGGTGTATCATGTGTCTACGTCTATGAAGGTAATTATAAATCCTTTGTCTATCGTTTCGGTGAATGCTAGTGAATGTGAAGTTAATGGATAATTGGATTATGAGGGGTATCTATTTGCCATCCTTGTTAGATAAGTGCGAGAGTTGAGATTGCCTCCATTAATGTGTTATGACGAAGTCTATAAGTCGAGGAGGCCACCTTGAGGTCCAAAAGTGTTAAGGAAATAAAATGTCCTCACTTGAGTGTATAGTCAAATGATTGTGAATCGAAAGGCACTTTATATGTGTTATGATTTAAATATGTGCAGCTCATGTCTAGATATCACTCTTGTTAATATGATGCCTGTAATGTTGAGATTAATGTTGTTGATATATATTGTGATGCTTTGTGGAGTTGTGGATATGTTGTTAGGACTTGTTCTGGTGATTCTCTGACAGGTGGATAGGCCCGAATACTGAGGAAACTTTGTCAAACTTTCTGAAACAATTTGGGAGTTAGTCAAATTTGGGAGTTTGAGATATGCGAAAAAGAAGAGATGTGTTATGTTAATGTTTGGGGACGGAATCTACTCCTCAATCGAGGATGAATGATCCTAAGCGGGGAAGAATGTAAGGCCCCGTTAAATATTTCCAAATGATTGAAGATTTTACAGTGCGCCAACGGTATTTGGGAATAACATGTTCGAGTATTAAAGGAGATCCATGGGATAGAACAACATTATTTTGAATTGAAAAATATATGTTTAAGGTGTGTTGGAACATACTAAGAAGGTTTGTGAATGGCAAGAATTCGTGTGGAACAAGTTGGATACACTAAGTGGAAAAGATGTCTCAATTCACACAAGATCATACTTCAAAAGCATGCTGCTACAAAACTATAACGACTTAGGAGGTGATCTATCTATCAAATTAAAGGCCTTTGAGTTTAGTTTCTAACACTTCAAACTGTTCATCATTTAGACACTCCTACAAGAAGCTATGTTCAAATTCCAGAAGGCTGGAAAAATTTGACCGTGCTATAACCCTCGCGAAGCCAATTCTGTAGCGCGCTAGACCGTGCTATATCCCTCGCGAAGCCTGGTCTGTAGGTCGCTATAGAGCTCGCAAAGCCTGGTTTGTATCTCACTACAGAGCTCGGGAAGCCTGGTCCGTAGCTCGCTACAGAGCTCGCGAAGTCTAGTCCGTAGCTCGCTACAGACCGTGCCTAGCCTAGTTTGTAGCCCGATCTAGATTTTTGAGGGTGCGTTTTTCTAATTTCATAACCCGACCCTAGTTCCTATAAAATGATCTTAGGGTCATTTTGGATGCATAATATGATATTTTTAGAGAGGGAAAAGTGCCCTAGAGTGAGAGGAGGAATTCCTAAGCCCTTGTTCATCAAATCTTGCTCAAGCATTGAAATCCAACAAGAAATCACTCAAGTTCTTCATCTAAGAGGTAAGGTTCCATACCCTAGTTTTTAATTTTGGATTTGGGTAGAATATGGTTGATTAGGAGTATGATTCTTGGGTCTAAAAGTATTATTTATACATGCATGTACCAATAAAGTTTGTGGGAAGATTATTGAGCTCAAATAAGTAAAGATTGGGTTGTGAAATGAAGGAAATCTTGTAGAAGAACCTTGTAGTCAAATTTGCACACCTAGTGTTTGATAAAATGCTCAAATGAGCTGAAATCACGAATATCTTCCTAATTATGGTTCAATTTTGTTATGTCTCAAAATAGAGTGGGATTGCTAGGATTTTCAGAACGTCGTAGTAATTTAAGGAAAGCTCAAAGCGAGGTATGTTGGCTAAACTACTCTCTTAGAATTTAATTCCATTATGTTCTCGTAAGTTTCAAGTATGGTTGGCTCAAGTTCCTTATTCCCATATTCTGAGTTGTTCCCAATAAATTTGATTGTCCCGAATAAGCAAAGTGTCGAGAATTATGTATTCAAAAGGTGTTTAGAATGTTCCTATCACATTATGTTATCCTTCGAAAATATGTTCAAGAATGATATATGTATTAAAATGTTATGACTTTGAGTAGTGTTTCAAATGAAAGTTATCATGCCAAATTGTGGGAGAAAAACTACATGTACTTAAGACCCTTAACTGCTCATATGTGTACCTAAAGTCTTTGTTGGAAATGCCTTGTTGTTGATAATGTATAAATATGCTAAAGTGAAAGAAGTGAGTTGGTGATATAAATTGTGGCCACCGTGCCAAGAATGAAAATTATACTTGGGGACCAATGGTGCCAATGAAATGAAGTGATGTGAGAAAAGTTAATAAATGAGCCTTGTTTCAATTGTTCCAAATTGACTTCGAAAATATATTTTCCTAAAAGCTTATGTACTCAAGTCGTGCCCAAATCGAGTTGTTTCATCTAATGCTATGCTTTGTAAGTATTTCCAACATGTTTTGAGCTCTTATGTATTCATGAGTTGAAAATGTGTTTTTCCCTTTGGGGGGAAAGTGTTTAAAGAATAAATGATGTGTTACTCGTTTATGATTTTAACTTGGGCTTAGATTGCCAATTATTTTACTCAATTTCTTGGAAAGAAATCCATTGTATTTAAAGTCTTCACTACTAATGAACCTAAACTTGTGATTTTCGGAATATTCTATTTGCTGATATCTATGATGGTGATCCATGAAAGTAAAGAAATAAAAGTGTGGAATATGAAATACAGTCATTGTGCCATGAATGAAGAATCATATGTATGGCCAAGAGAGCTAATGAAATAATGATGTTGTAAGTGGATGAAAATGGCAATAAGGCTATAAATGGTGTGGAAGGTTATGAGGTAAATGCATTTGTATTGTTGTTTCCTTTGAACGCAAATCAAAAGTTTATTTGGGAGTATCGATAAGTTACCAAGGAAGGGTAGGTTGAAATAACCTAACCCCAAAACTACACGTGCCGGTGTAGGAGTGGATTGTGATTATTCTCCTTATTTGGGATGAGATTGATGTGATAAAATTATTCCCCTTAATTGGGATGAGATGATTGATAGAAAAGGATGATGTTGATTCACACGACATTATGGTGAGATGGCCTAGCCGATCGGGTCGTGATCGGTCATCATGCCACACACATGGTGGTGATTGTGCTAGAAATTGTAATCGAAATAGTGATTGTGGTTGATGTCTCGGATGAGACGGCCTAACCGATCGGGTCGTGATCAGACTCCGTACTAAATGTGCGATGGTATTTGTATTGTAAAAGGTGATATTGTTAACAGTGGTATATTAGTGATAAAGATCTCCCAACCAAATATATATATATATATATATATATATATATTATTTTTCGTATTTTGAAAATTATTTTGTTTTAACTTGGCATTTGGATATCATTGATTGTGACTTGATGTTTCTACGGTTTTACCTTTTTTTTATATTGGCATTCTATTTTGAAAGCGGACAGTTAGCTTTACATACTAGTACTATTCCATATATACTAACGTCCCTTTTGCCGGGGGCGCTGCATCTTCAATGGATGCAGGTGGTTCATCAGTGGGCAACTTTGGTCCTCGTTAGTAGTCACTCTCTATTCAACAGGTTTTGGTGAGCCCTACTCTATTCTGGGCCTGCTGTCATTTGAGTTGTACATTGTGTTTTAAGGTATAGTCGGGGCCTTATTGCCGGCACTTCTATACTACTCTTCTATTGTACTTAGAGGCTCCGTAGACAGGTTGTGGGTGGTGTTTAATGTGGGGAATTGAACTAGAAATGTTGGTACTTGGCAAACATGTTTTTAATTATATCTATAAACTTGTAATATTTTTAAAATTATAAATGAAGTTGTTAATGGAAATGAAATGGGAGTTGTTAATGAAATCTTTTCAGTGTTTGATTAATGAAGGACATATCCTCTTATTCATGGTGAGTTTGGATAGAAGGAAATCTAATAGGCTTGCTAGGCCGGGTTCACTCGGTTGAGCGCCGGTCGCGCTCCCCGAGTTCAGGGCATAAAAATGTCACTATGCTTAAGTTGAAGCCTTCTTCCTTATTTCCTCAGCTAGTCTTTCTTTGCAGACTTAGGGGAGACCCTCTTACTCCTGTAAAGCTGCAAGCTTATTACATCATATACTCGAAAGAATTTTTAATATTCTTACTCGCCTATAATTATCCTTCGTTACTTACCTCTGTGCCCTTGTACTCATAGGGTTTCTTCTGAACTGAAATTTTTGACTGTCTTCTGTCACGACCCAACTGGAGGGTCATGACTAGCACCCGGGCCATACTTGCCGAGCACCAACGTACATTTTATCTAACCTTCCTTATTATCTTTAAGGGCCGACAAGACCAATATAAATGGTAGACATGGATCATGAACATCCAACAATGAAAGATAATGTCATGAACATACGTAACATGGGACGACAAGACTGTCAAGAAACTATATATAAGGTACGAGCTACCATGGTGCCATGAAAGACTATACAACAAAAATCAGCTGACAAGGCATTCCAAACCATACATGAGTCGACACCTGTCTATGAACCTCTAAAAGAACATAAGTGCTACAACATTGCCGGAACAGGGCCCCGACATACCCATAATGTCTATAACAAAAATGCATACCAAGACTACGGCAAGTCCGGAGAAAGGATCTTGCCAATAACGCATAATCGGATAGCCTACTATGATGGGGGAGCTGCATCTACCCGTCTATCAGGACCTGCAGCACGACATACAGCGTCCACAAATAAAAGGGACGTCAGTACGAATAAAGTACTGAGTATGTAAGGTAGGAAAGCATAAGTAAGAACAATAATGTAAACAGTGATAGGGAATATACAACCTGTGACATCTGGGTACCTCTGAGGGATACTGACATGAAATACATGATACATACATATATATATACATAAACTTTTAAAACATATGCCTTTGTGGGCATCATCATCATATCGTACCCGGCCGTAATAGGCTCGGTAAAATGTACCCGGCCATCATAGGGCTCGATAGAATCGTACCCGGCCACGTGGAGCTCGGTAAAACCCAAATGATCAGTGGTTGCACAATAGGTGCCATACCCGGCCGACTATAGCGCGGCTCGGTAGAGTAAAATAGATACATATATATGATGCATGCTGGACTCATTGGAATCACATTTTGAACCTTTCGGAGTGACGTAAGATCAGTATCCTTCGAAAATGTAATTAGGATTAACTCTTCATCAAGAATCTTATAAGAATAAGGAACTACCAATAACATTGATAATATAAGAATAAGAGAAGTAACATCAATATCAATTGTTTCATAAGAAGGGCAGCAATGTAAGTACTGCTAGCTTCTAAGAGTAGAGTATCTTTGGGAGCTCGTTCATTACATTATGTACAATCGTAGTCATGCAAAAGAATGAAGGGGATAGCCTCGCATACCTTGTATATACTGCCCAACCTCAAGCTATGCAAATGTCACGACTCCTTAGTCTACAATAAGAGAAATGACACTATCATTATCGTTTAAGCGTCGTAACTATTATGTATCGACCGCAACCTATTTTACGATGAAACAGACAGCACCTCCCCTATTTATATGACTTCACACAAGTCAATACAATCACCAAACAGCCCAAACAACATCATTAATAATCATATTGAGCCTCCCAAAACAGTCCGCCAACCAACAACATTACTACCAAGCCTTTCAATATATATTTCACAAGTTCTAGCTTCAACGACTTAGCCGCAACTTGGATAATCTTAAATATATATAGAGTAAGAGGTTCCTTACCTTTAAACAGAAAGAACAACTCCAATTTGACCTTAATTTTCCACGAAATATCCCTTCAATTCTGCCACAAGAACAAGGAAGCGAAACTAGCAATTAATTCGGGTTTTTCGGCACTAGAATTACTTTAGAAGACTTGAAATCACCTAGGGTTGATATTAAAAACTTGAAGGTGTATTTACAGAACATAAAGCACTTAAAACAACCTCCCACACGAGCTGGAACAACACAAAAATCAGCAACAACAAGAAAAACAAGAAACTTACTAGCACCACGGGATTCCCGACATTTGATTTGTGTTGTTTGCCCTTTGTTTGGGTCTTGGATCATGAGAGAACCTTGAGAGAATGTTTTTAGGGTTATAAGGTCTGAATATACTGAAATATTATGACTTAAAACTGGGTTGAGGTATCTTATATATGTCCAAATGTCTTAAACCGCCTTTGTGGGCCCCATAGAGAGCAGCTTGGCGCACTCTCGCGAAAACGCGAATATCTCTCTGTTCCGAGATTGTATTGATGAACGGTTTAATGCGTTGGAAACTAGACCCATAGATATTCAATTTGATAGGTAGATCACCCCATAATTCCAATCACATTGGGATAAAAATTCAGTAACATTTGACCTAATGTTTAAGTAAAATTATAAACCTAAGTTGCGACAACTTTTATCGACTTTTATTTCATAACTCGCTTGACTTCAAGACTTATGATACGGATAATATATGATTCAAATACATTAAAACAAGACCTCTTGGGACAGTTAATCACCTCTAGTGTTACCCAAAAATACGGGTTACAACATCCTTGATTAGCTTAACTTCAAATACTTGTTAACCACTCTTATACACCCTTGTATCGTTTAAGACCAATAGGATTAACTTATTATCATCTCAAAGATAATCTCTTCTTGGATTTACGTCGACTAACTTACGGCGTGATCTATGATATGCGAATTTGGGTTGTAACATCCTCTCCCCCTTAGGAACATTCGTCCTCGAATGTAAGGGTTTATGGGGTTTCTAACTCATCGTGGATTCCGACGGAGATTTCCGGCTGAGTTTCCCCTATAAAATGGACACTAGCCAAACTTGCAAGCAGTTAAACCCAACCTATGGCCATACAAGACTATACAAAGCATTATGGATATGTACATTATCTGCATATCACCATTTTGTATTAAAAAAAAGAGTATTCACAAGCTATTGCTTACCTCATAGAGCCGTTTCACCTTATAATGCGTCCTTCTTTCCCCCGGTATCCTCGTTATTTTCACTCTGGAATAGGTAAGGGTATTTAGACTTCATCTCCTCTTCTGCTTCCCATGTCATTTCTTCTATATTCTTGTTCCTCCATAATACTTTCACGGAAGCTACATCCTTTGTTCTCAGCTTGCGGACTTGTCGATCTAATATAGCCACTGGCAGTTCATCATATGATAGATCCTTTGTAACTTGTACATCTTTGATAGGGACGACCCGAGAAGGGTCTCCAATACATTTCCTCAACATAGATACATGGAATACCGGGTGGACAAATTCCAATTCAGATGGCAATTCTAACTCGTAAGCAACCTGTCCAATTCGTCGAAGAATTTTGTACGGCCCAATATACCGTGGACTCAACTTACCCTTCTTCCCAAAACGCATAACACCCTTCATCGGCGAGATCTTCAGGAAAACCCAATCACCAACCTCAAATTCCAGATCACGACGTCGGACATCGGAATAAGATTTTTGCCTGCTTTGTGCCGTCCTCAGCCGCTCTTGTATCAGTTTCACCTTCTCAATGGGTTGGTGAATCAAATATGGCCCATATAATTCTGTCTCACCGACTTCGAACCATCCAACTGGTGATCTACATCTCCTCCCGTAAAGTGCCTCATACGGGGCCATTTTAATACTGGAATGGTAGCTATTATTGTAGGCAAATTCTATAAGTGCCAGATGGTCATCCCAATTCCCCTTAAAATCTAGAACACATGCTCGTAGCATATCTTCCAGTGTCTAGATGGTACGTTCAGCCTGTCCGTCAGTATGCGGATGGAATGCAGTGCTGAGATTTACTTGTGTGCCTAAACCCTTTTGAAAAGACCTCCAAAAGTTAGCCGTAAATTGAGCTCCTCGGTCTGATATAATAGATACCGGCACACCATGAAGCCTAACAATCTCCTTGATATACAACTTCGCATAATCTTCAGCCGTGTAAGTTGTCTTAACTGGTAGAAAATGGGCAGATTTTGTAAGTCGATCAACTATCACCCAAATGGAGTCAAACTTATGATAAGAGCGAGGTAATCCAATAATGAAGTCCATATTAATCACCTCCCATTTCCAGGTCGGAATCTCTATATTCTGAATCAATCCACTGGGTTTCTGATGCTCGATCTTTACTTGTTGACAATTAGGACACTGGGCTACAAATTCTGCAATAGACTTCTTCATGTTGTCCCACCAATACTGCTCCTTAACGTCATGATACATCTTTGTCGAGCCAGGATGGATAGAATATCGGGACTGATGAATCTCAATCATAATCTTCTCTCGCAACCCTGCCACACTAGGCACACATAATCGGCCCTGGTATCTCAGTGTCCCATCTCCTCCGATCTTGAAAGCTGTAATCTTACACTGCTGAATTCCCTCTCTCAATCTTACTAAGGTAGGATCTTCATATTGCCGTGCTTTTACCTCGGCTACTAAAGATGATTCTGCTGTATTCTGTACAGTAACACCTCCGTCATCAGAGTCCAACAATCTGATTCTCATATTGGCCAGCTGGTGAAGCTCTTTGGTCAACCCTTGTCTACCTGCCTCAATATGTATTAAGCTTCCCATTGACTTACGGCTGAGAGCGTCTGCCACAACATTGGCTTTACCGGGATGGTACAATATCTCGACATCGTAGTCTTTCAGTAATTCAAGCCACCTACGCTGCCTCAAATTCAACTCCTTCTGCTTGAAGATGTATTGTAAACTCTTGTGATCTGTGTAGATGTCAACATGGACGCCGTATAAGTAGTGCCGCCATATCTTCAAAGCATATATTACTGCAGCCAATTCCAAATCATGAGTCGGGTAATTCTTTTCATGCTTCTTCAATTGTCGTGATGCATAAGCAATCACCTTCCCACGTTGCATCAATACGCACCCCAAACCTATACCTGAGGCATCACAATATACCACATAACCTTCTGTTCCTTCTGGGAGAGTGAGCACTGGCGCAGATGTCAATCGATTCTTTAGCTCCTGAAAACTATGTTCACAAGCATCAGACCACTGGAACTTTGTAGCTTTCTGTGTTAACTTAGTCAATGGTGCTGATATAGAGGAAAACCCTTCTACAAACCGCCTATAATATCCTGCTATCCCCAGGAAGCTGCGGACTTCTGACGGTGTTGTAGGTCTCGGCCAATTCTTCACTGCATCGATCTTCTGAGTGTCGACACTAATACCCTCATCGTATATCACATGGCCAAGGAATGCTATTGAGTTCAGCAAGAATTCACATTTAGAGAGCTTAGCATATAACTTATGATCCTAAAGGGTCTGGGCATAAGCCTGAATACGGGAAATATCCATGCCCTCTACCAAGGAGGCTGTTATGCACTCATTTGTCAGATGTGGTCCCAACCCGTTCACGAACAGGTGCACCCTATCACTCATCTCGGCCACCATATGGGGAGTATATCTTGCTAAAGAATCAGACTGTATACTATACTCTCGTACACTCATATTACCCTGTCGAAGGTTCAAGAACTTATCAGCTCTAGCTCGTCGTATCTCAGCTGGCAAGTAGTGACGAAGAAAGGCCTTAGAAAATTCCTTCAACACGGCTTGAGGAGCGTTCGGACCCCTAGATCTCTCCTAACTATCATACCATAAAATCGCTAAATCCCGTAACCGATAAGAAGCCAACTCTACTGCCTCCGTATCACTAGCATGCATAACCCGCAATGTGCAATGAACCTGATCGATAAATGTTTGCGGGTCCTCCTTGGGGTCTGATCCAGTAAACACTAGAGGGTCTAGATTAATAAAATCACGAACTCTCGCACTAACCGGTTTATCAGCAGCACCGGTATTCTGCCTCTTAGCCTGAGCAGCTACCAAGCTAGTCAACAACTACACCGCACTGGGCATATCATGGTCTGTAGTGCCAGACAGAGGAACTGGATGTACTAGGTGCCTCCTAATATCCTCCGGAGGAGACAAAGAGGTATGAGACGACATCTCACTCTGAGCCTCACTTTAGCCTGCTCTGGCTGGAGGCACCTGAATGTTACCCTCTCCCACAGCTGTATCAAGCCTTTTACTAATCTCTTGCTTCCTAGTCGAAGGCATTGCTAAAAGAAAACATGGTGAATATTAGATATGAACACTTACGACTCAACTCTACGCACGATCTAGATTCAGGAAGAAGGTAACAACCCTAGATGTCATGTAGCCTCCTGATTATAAATGTGGCGCGCTACACATCCATAATCAAAACTCTACTAGACACGGCTCATAGACAACCCCTAGGATAGACTTGCTCTGATACCAAGTTTGTCACGACCCAACTGGAGGGTCATGACTAGCACCCGGGCCATACTTGCCGAGCACCAACGTACATTTTATCTAACCTTCCTTATTATCTTTAAGGGCCGACAAGACCAATATAAATGGTAGACATGGATCATGAACATCCAACAATGAAAGATAATGTCATGAACATACGTAACATGGGACGACAAGACTGTCAAGAAACTATATATAAGGTACGAGCTACCATGGTGCCATGAAAGACTATACAACAAAAATCAGCCGACAAGGCATTCCAAACCATACATGAGTCGACACCTGTCTATGAGCCTCTAAAAGAACATAAGTGCTACAACATTGCCGGAACAGGGCCCCGACATACCCATAATGTCTATAACAAAAATGCATACCAAGACCACGGCAAGTCCGGAGAAAGGATCTTGCCAATAACGCTGAACCGGATAGCCTACTATGATGGGGGAGCTGCGTCTACCCGTCTATCAGGACCTGCAGCACGACATACAGCGTCCACAAATAAAAGGGACGTCAGTACGAATAAAGTACTGAGTATGTAAGGTAGGAAAGCATAAGTAAGAACAATAATGTAAACAGTGATAGGGAATATACAACCTGTGACATCTGGGTACCTCTGAGGGCTACTGACATGAAATACATGATACATACATATATATATACATAAACTTTTAAAACATATGCCTTTGTGGGCATCATCATCATATCGTACCCGGCCGTAATAGGCTCGGTAAAATGTACCCGGCCATCATAGGGCTCGGTAGAATCGTACCCGGCCACGTGGAGCTCGGTAAAACCCAAATGATCAGTGGTTGCACAATAGGTGCCATACCCGGCCGACTATAGCGCGGCTCGGTAGAGTAAAATAGATACATATATATGATGCATGCTGGACTCATTGGAATCACATTTTGAACCTTTCGGAGTGACGTAAGGTCAGTATCCTTCGAAAATGTTATTAGGATTAACTCTTCATCAAGAATCTTATAAGAATAAGGAACTACCAATAACATTGATAATATAAGAATAAGAGAAGTAACATCAATATCAATTGTTTCATAAGAAGGGCAGCAATGTAAGTACTGCTAGCTTCTAAGAGTAGAGTATCTTTGGGAGCTCGTTCATTACATTATGTACAATCGTAGTCATGCAAAAGAATGAAGGGGATAGCCTCGCATACCTTGTATATACTTCCCAACCTCAAGATATGCAAATGTCACGACTCCTTAGTCTACAATAAGAGAAATGACACTATCATTATCGTTTAAGCGTCGTAACTATTATGTATCGACCGCAACCTATTTTACGATGAAACGGACAGCACCTCCCCTATTTATATGACTTCACACAAGTCAATACAATCACAAAACAGCCCAAACAACATCATTAATAATCATATTGAGCCTCCCAAAACAGTCCGCCAACCAACAACATTACTACCAAGCCTTTCGATATATATTTCACAAGTTCTAGCTTCAACGACTTAGCTGCAACTTGGATAATCTTAAATATATATAGAGTAAGAGGTTCCTTACCTTTAAACAGAAAGAACAACTCCAATTTGACCTTAATTTTCCACGAAATATCCCTTCAATTCTGCCACAAGAACAAGGAAGCGAAACTAGCAATTAATTCGGGTTTTTCGGCACTAGAATTACTTTAGAAGACTTGAAATCACCTAGGGTTGATATTAAAAACTTGAAGGTGTATTTACAGAACATAAAACACTTAAAACAACCTCCCACACGAGCTGGAACAACACAAAAAATCAGCAACAACAAGAAGAACAAGAAACTTACTAGCACCACGGGATTCCCGACATTTGATTTGTGTTGTTTGCCCTTTGTTTGGGTCTTGGATCATGAGAGAACCTTGAGAGAATGTTTTTAGGGTTATAAGGTCTAAATATACTGAAATATAATGACTTAAAACTGGGTTGAGGTATCTTATATATGTCCAAATGTCTTAAACCGCCTTTGTGGGCCCCATAGAGAGCAGCTTGGCGCACTCTCGCGAAAACGCGAATATCTCTCTATTCCGAGATTGTATCGATGAACGGTTTAATGCGTTGGAAACTAGACCCATAGATATTCAATTTGATAGGTAGATCACCCCATAATTCCAATCACATTGGGATAAAAATTCAGTAACATTTGACCTAATGTTTAAGTAAAATTATAAACCTAAGTTGCGACAACTTTTATCGACTTTTATTTCATAACTCGCTTGACTTCAAGACTTATGATACGGATAATATATGATTCAAATACATTAAAACAAGACCTCTTGGGACAGTTAATCACCTCTAGTGTTACCCAAAAATACGGGTTACAACATCCTTGATTAGCTTAACTTCAAATACTTGTTAACCACTCTTATACACCCTTGTATCGTTTAAGACCAATAGGATTAACTTATTATCATCTCAAAGATAATCTCTTCTTGGATTTACGTCGACTAACTTACGGCGTGATCTATGATATGCGAATTTGGGTTGTAACATCTTCGCAGTGGCACTTTCTTTTATTTCCATAATACTTATACGGTACCTATAATTACCCCAACTCCTATTTGAATATTTCTCAAGGGTTTCAACATCATATCTACGTGACTAAATTCACTATGTTGGGGTTCACTATGTTTATCTTGCACAATCTGCTGATTTGTCTGTATCCTCTTATCTAGCCATGACTGGACTCTTCCTGAATCAACTACTAACTACTCATTAGTCCATCCTCATATCTATATTATGCGTAATATCTCTTGGGTTATATCCTTTGTCTTAACTTATCCTGTATACTGGCTCCTTATGTATCAAGTGTTCATTTGCACTTATTTATCAATAACATCTAGGGATGGAACCCTTACTGCCTCTCCCCGTCGTCATGCTTACATAATGTTCTGGAGTCGTATCATATCCGTAGGATCTGAATAAATGTAATCTCATTCCTTTCGCCTTTCTACCATATTCTTCCTTTACTATTCCATAGTTACATACACCACATAACTCCGACTTAATACCATATCACACCATCTTCCTCTTTTAGGGGAGTACAAACATTTAATGCTATGAATATTTACCTATAAATATTTTACCTCTTCATCTTTGGCGCCTTTTCACATTTCCACGGACTTTTACTTGACTTGTGGTAACCTTTTTGTACCATGGATAACTGAATTTCTTACACACGAAGGTGACACCTAGTGTAACTGGCACAGTTTGTCCCTTAAACTTAACTCTGCTCACAGTTCTTGCTTTAGGGAAGCGTCTTTCTGAATGACATTTAAAGGTTATTCTTCTGTTATCCATTCTATTATTGCCGGAACATGATCTTTAAAATTCTAATGATGCCGGTTATTGTCAAATCATTCGGTCCCTAATACATATTCATTTTATCTTGTTCACTAGCTCATACTAATTTCTATGACTCTGGGGTCTAACGTTTCCTTCTGTAATCACATTGGAGTCACCAACTTATTTTTCGAAAGGAGGATATGACTTTATGGCTTATACTATTGTTTCAAAGCATGTCTCCTCTTGTCTTTTCCTTCACTTGACTATAGACTCTGTAATTGTGTCATATTTTGATTTACCATTATCACCCATATATCACATCTTACTCATGATGCTTCATTTACTCTCTTGTTATTCCCCGAATAATATTTTTGTCTATAACTTTATTCTGAAAACTTCAACAAAACGTTCCTTCACTTTTAGCTCCCCTTGCTTTATCTCACTGGCTCTTCGGAATGCCTAACATTCTCCTTTTTTTTACTCGGGGCTAGAGTCATACTAAGGTAAATATTTGTCCCTTCTAGGATTCCACTGTCTATCTTCTGAAATTTCTAAACATTCTAGTATTCATATCTGACTGTACTATTCTAGAGTTCACCATCTGGGTGTCTCACAAGGAGATCTATTATCACATTTGCACTATCTTCGTAAATGCTAGCTAATGTAATAATCAATCCACCATTTTTGGGTTACTCTAACCCCAACTAGATCCTGATATCCTTTCCTTATCTTAAACTATATCTGCTGGCTCCTATAGGGCATAATTAAGATAGGTGTGGTCAATTGTATATACCTCTGTTACTATTGAAAGTAATTCATAATGCTTGTATTTCTCTGTCTGAAATGCAAATACTGATAATCTTCATTAACTAGGTACCTCGTATCCTTCTTCACCTAGCATCTTTTACTTGTTGAAACTTGTATCTACCTTTTGATTTTCTCATTGCTTTTTTACCATATGGGTGGATAGATATTCATGCCTTAGTGCTCCTTATCAAGAAGCTTACACGTCTTAATACACACATAATCTACTGAAGACTTTACATTTACTCATCATAAACATGACGCAAAATCGAGTTCCTCTGACTCAACTCTTCCACAGCCACATTCAATCACTTACCAACTGTATTTCTGGATGCAGATGTCGTTGTATAACGAATAAAATAAAATTTTTGAGCTTGAATTCTTACAACTAAGCTCTACCACACGATCTAGAGTAAGAAGAAAGAGTGACAATCCTAAATGCCCTGTAGCCTCCTGCTTATAAGTGTGGTGCACAACACACCCATAAACAAGACTCTACTAGACACAACTTGTAGACTCCGTAGGACAGAACTGCTCTGATACCACTTTTGTCACGACCCAAACCGCAGGGCCGCGACGGGCACCCAGTGCCTTACACAACCAAGTACCAACGTAACATATATTTCTTATCATATCGTCATGGGTAAGTGGGCCAAAAAGGCCATCATGAGATAAGTAAAATAAAACATAAGGGAATACTAGACATAGGATGGCCCAACATGATATATATACTTATACATGTGACATACGGTCCTATAAGGCCGACATGATCATTTGTATACTCAAATCATAGGCCGATAAGGCCATACAAGTATCTATATACATGACATTTGTCTACAAGCCTCTAAGAGTACATAAATGCCATAAAGGTCAGGACAGGGCCCCGCCATACCAATCAATACATATTCAAATTATACTGACCAAATAGGCAACTACGGAGCGAGTGGAGTGCACAAACACCTTCCGCTGAGCTAATAGCCTACAAGGAGAACTCTCAACCTATCTATCGGGACATGTGGGCATGAAACGCAGTGTCCCCAGGTAAAAGGGACGTCAGTATAGATAAAGTGCCGAGTATGTAAGGCATAAAAGTAGTATATAAAAGACATGAAAGAAACATGGAGTAAAGAACTCAACCTGTAATTCTGAATAGCTTTATGAATCATGAAAAATTTATAATGTCATACATGTGCATATAAGTGTCATACCATGCATAGGTATATGCGTACATAACATCATTAAGCCTCTGAGGGCATCCCATCATATCATCTCAGCCATTGTGGGCAAAATCATCAACATATACCAACCGATCAGGTGGTGGTGCATATACAACGCCATAACCTTTCCCCATATGCCATATACATATAATATACGCATATATAACGCCATCTGGTCATGGGTCAATGTATATGTATAATGAATAGAATGCATAATGAAGTAAGTAAGTAAGATTTCTCAGAATGTCATAAGATCAATATGCCTTAGGATAAACTTTAGCAACTTACGTATTTTTCTGATACCCATGAACAAAAGATATACTAATAGGACACATGGGGAATCAAGAACATAGGCACCCCTAGTACTTCTATGAATAGAGTCATTTATAAAAGTTCCACGTTTGCACGTTTTATTTGTATCATATGGATCATGCCAAAAGGAAAGAATGAATACCCTTAACATACCTTAATTCCATTGTGTCATTAATACTTTCCAAGCAATTCTTCAAACAACTCAACTCAATCTACCATACCATAAAGAGATTCAAAATCAGTGTTGAGTAAAGGCTAGCTTCGCAACTTAAACTAGTAGCTCGTTTATGTAAATTTGGGCAGCATATCCCCTGTAACAATAGCCTCCTCCAACACCATATACCAACAATAATGACCAGAGAAATCCAGAAATACATAATTATCAATAACAAGACACCATATAACAACAAAAAGTCACAACTACTTCACGACAAGCGGCTAGCTTCGATTGAAACCCATATACCCCATATCACCCCTTATAGACTTCTTAATTTAACTTAACAGTATAATTAACCAGATAATGAAGTCATTCATCAATGATTCCAGCCTTATAAAATATATTCATAATAAAGAAAACAGTCCACAACAACTATCTTCAATTATCAACTTTATTCACTAGTTCATGGCTAGTCCATCCATTTAACTTAATCAACATCAAGATAACCTTAAGCACATGAAAGAACACAATATAATTACCTATTACAGTGGATTCAAGTCAAGATCCATGTTATATATAGCTTACATCAACCCAACACACCCCAATCACTTCATACACAAAACGACAACTATAGTAGCGTCAAACACCCCGAAAACGTTACAAAGAACGACTAATCCACCATTTCGCCATTATATGATATTTATCCACACTATTTTTCCTCCAAAACTCCATTAAATATTAGAAAGATAGACAGCCCAAAAGCAACATGAAACAACCCACAAAGCAGTCCACTACAAGTCAAATAACTCGAACTCACGGCTTCTGATCACCGTCCCGTGAGTTCTAACTATTAGGAAACCAATTTATCAACCTTACTTGATATTTAAAAGCATAAATACAGAAAGTAGGAATTTTATTAACTATTAAATATATTTCAAAACTCAAATTACAAAGAAAAGGAGAGGCGATATAGCGATACTTACGTTGTAGGGATCATTTTAATTTTATCGCTTCTTGATTTCATGCCCGGGATGATAATCTTGTTAGAAGCCATTGTAAAGAGCTTAAGGGTAAGGTTAGGGGTATTAGTTGGTCGTGCTCTCTGGAAAAATAGAGAAAGAGACGAGATAAGGGATGTAAATATCCCTTTTTTAAAAAGTAAAAAAAGTGCTACTTGGCACCCTCGCATTGACCCTTCTTCTGGCGCCTATATCTTTTTATACGGACGTTGTATGAATGAACGGTTAAGAGTGTTGGAAACAAAATTCCAAGACCTTCAATGTGGTATATAATCTGTCCCAAAAGACCTCATATAGCACATGAAATATATTGCTCAAAAAGCTCCGTTACAAGGCAAATCCTTAGTCGGTTTGTCCGCAACTTTAATCCAATTTTTTCCAAACACTCACAAAGGCTCCGACACTGAGGAAGAGATTCATGATGAAGTCATGGGGTCCATGGCTTTGGTTCCCCTGGGAGCTGATGATGATGACGAGCCCGGAGCTGCGACTGGTGGGCATTCTGAGGAGGAGAAATCTGACTAGCACATAATTTTTCTTTCCACCTTACTTTTCTTTAAATTATTACATGCATCGGGGACTATGCATATGCTAAGTGTGGGGTGGGGTAAATAATTCTTGTGATGAAAATTGTATAAATATGTTTCATTTTATTAGTTTTTTAGGAACTCGAAGTACACATAGTCTAGTTTTAAGAAAAAAGAATAAAAAAATACAAAAAATAGAAAAATCAGAAAAAGCCCGAACTTCTCCCGACGATGGATCTTTTGGACAATTTTCTTGTGGGATTAAAGTCTGATTAAAAATACCAAAAAAGATTTTTTGTAGGATAGTTAGGTATTATCCCTTGGTTTTTCTTTGGGCGACGGTTCTTTTCCAAGGGTGTAGCTCGAACCGGGTACTTTGTTTTTCTTTTGGAGTTGGATAGGAAAATGATGAGTTGTTCCGAGGTACCTATTGACGTGTTTGGTATTGGCAGATTAGGCTATGACAGGCGCTCTATCTTCCCATACATTTGATTTGAATTGTGAGGCCCGAGTAATATAAATAGCCTACTCTATGATGCCTTTTCTAAGTTGTTTGACTTTCATGCCACATAGTGCAATATTGCTTAAAATTTCTAAACTTTATGTGCTTCCTTGACTTGAGAGTTGAATAGAACCCTCTTGATTGAGTCATGTGCAATGTGTGTGTGAGGATTTGTGATATTCTGTACTATCCTGTGTAGTCTAGAACTTGCCCCGTGTGTTAATCGAAGTGAAATCATTAAGTTGTGCTAGTATAGGAGATGATGTAGGCGTTTCTTTCTTGATCATAGATATGCTTGTCACTTAAAAATATAATTTTCCGTTGCTAGCCCCTTTGAGCCTATAGACCTTTCCCTTGGCACCCACATTACAAGCCGTACAATATTAGAAATCCGTGAAATTTCGACCGAGCCATACGACCAACGTTGGTGTCACGACCCAATTTCCCCTACAGGCGCCCAACGATGCCGTTAGGCAAGCCAATAGTGAACTAGCCATCTATCTAATTCTTTTAACATTTTAGAAATAGTCGATTCTTAATTGTTAAATAAGTAAGAGGTGATAAATTTAATAAAATAAAGTGTAAGCAATTATAAGAACAAGTGTGGTGAAATAATTACTCAAAAATCATCAAGTGACTACTAGCAAATTTTCCAAGACCTGGTGTCACAAGTGTATGAGCTACTAGTAGAATATACAAAACACTAAACTATTATCTGAATGGAATAGACAGAAAATGAAAGCAAAAGAGAAACTCTAGTTTTTGCAGGATGGACTCGGAAAGTAGCTCACCACGAAGTCTCGAAGTGTCAGGGGTGTGCGCCGGGATAACCACCAGATGCACCTACCTCAGAACCTGCAATTAGTGTAGAAGTGTAGCGTGAGTACATAAACAACATGTACCCTGTAAGTATCCAACCTAACCTCAAAGAAGTAGTGACGAGGGGTCGACATTGACACTTACTATGGTCTAACAATAAAATACCGGAGTTCTAAACAATCATGGATCATATAAATAATAAATACAACTCATAAATTCCAAGTCAATTTCTATCATTAAGTAGTTATAACCACTCAAGCCATAAAATAATATCAAATATAATTGGGCTCCGAGTATTATGACGCACGGTTTATCCTGATACGGCCCGATCCAGAAAATATACCATGTGTACTGCCGAGGGTCGAACGACATGAACCATAGATGCATCTATTAACCTGCCGAGGCGAACGACCGGCTCCCATGAGAGTAGAGGAAATTTACCTCGCTCTCGGAAATACTTGCGACGCGAGTGAACATGGAATTATCAGAGTTATTATAAAATCCTTCAATTCTTCCCAAACATATGAAATCCAAACTAGAGACTTTAATATTAAAATCCTTAATCTCAGCTCTATTCAAAGCAATTAATGTGCATAATCAACATAAAAGTGCAAACAAAACATGATGTAAGTCTAAGACTACCTGGACATCCCATGGAATATAGCTACGCACGGGTTCTCGTCACCTAGTGCGTACGTAGCTCTCCACATAAGTAATTCACAACAAAATACACCTAAGGGGAAGAGTTCCCTCTTACAAGGTTAGACAAGAGACTTATCTCATTCTCAAGCACACTTCCGATCCTCAAATTCATTCTAAAGCCTCAACTCGGTGCCAAACGACTCGAAACTAGTCAAATATTATATAATTTAGTCAATACGTGTTCAAAAGTTCAAAATTTAACTATTAGAGTAATTACCCAATCCAAATTGGAAGATTCCTAAAATTCACCCCGGGCTCACGTGCCCGAATTCCGAAATTCTTTGAAGATAAATGTTACCCATAATCTCACGAACTCAAATATATAATTTTCACTCAAACCCACAACCATTTTCGTGGTTAAATCCCATTTTTATCAAAACATAATTTTTTCATCTATACCCATAATTTTCACAAATTTACATGTTAAAATCTACCCATAATCTATGTATTTAACTAACATTGGCTAGAAATTACTTACCTCCAAATTGCTAGGTGAGAACCTCTCTCAAGAAGCTCCAAAATCGCCCAAAAAGTGAGAAAAATAGGTTAGAAATGGCTAAATTTCATATTAAATAAAGCCTTCTGCCTCCAGGACTTCTGCTTCTGCGGCTTCATGGCCGCATATGCGGACAAAGCCTCGCAGATGCGGACCACGCCCGAGTTAGCCCCTTCCTCTTCTACGTGCGGAGTCTCGTATCTGCGAGTCTGGCACGACCCAAAATCCTAACCTGTCGTGATGGCGCCTATCGTGGTACTAGGCAAGCCGACATTTAAAAATATTTCCAACAATTTTAACAGAAAATGAATTCAAGCAGTTTAAACAAAAAGATTTCATAAATGGAATAGGAACCCAAAAACAAATACAACGCAAAAATTCCCAACATCGGGGTGTCACTGAGTACATGAGCGTCTATACATCACAAGTCCGGAAAATACTGTCTATGATAGTCTGAAACTAAATACAATAAGTGGAAAGATAGGGAAGGAGAAACAAGGTCTGTGAAACTCCAATTAGCTACCTCGATCGTCTCTGAAAATCCGAACTCCACAACTCAGTAACCGTCGTGACTGGATGCACCTGGGTCTGCACATAAGGTGCAGGGTGTAGCGTGAGTACAACCAACTCAGTAAGTAACAAGGCTAAATAAAGAACTGAAAGTAGTGATGAGTTTCACAGTTATAGTTCAACTATAGTGATTTCAACATAAGAAAGTAGGCATGCTCTCAAGTTCGATAAATTAGGTCAAATAGTTATTCCACGACAAGTTTAAGTGAAACAGAGTGTAATATCTTTTAGAAATTTCAAGACAATGATACATGGTAGCTAAGTGCAACAATAATGAAATCAAATGCATCCTCTCAGGGCCGCAGTCACTCAGCCCTCCCATTCACTCAGCACTCGGCACTCGCACTTAGTAGGTACCTGCGCTCACTAGGGGTGTGTTCAGACTCCGGAGGTGCTCCTTCAGCCCAAGCGCTATAATCTACGCGGACAACTCACGTGCTGCCCGAACAACTCATGTGCTACAGTATAATATCTGGATCGCACGGACAACTCATGTGCTGCACATACAACTCACGTGCTACAGTATAATATCTGGTCCGCATGGACAACTCACGTGCTGCACAGACAACTCACGTGCAACAATATTACTATCTCACAATCAAGCCCTCGGCCTCACTCAGTCATAAATCTCTCTAGTCTCTCGGGCTCTCAATTCTCATGAAAGTCAGCCCCAACAGAATGATATAATGTATCAGCAAGGAAGAATAGACACTGAGATATAATAAACAAGTAAAACTGTGACTGAGTACAAAACAACTATTTAGTAGATAATTCAACATGCACACTACGTCTGTGGGTCCCTACGGTGCCAACACATAGTCTAAACATGATTTATGGTTCAATATCTCTACTACATGGAGAATGTACAATTAACAACAAATTATACCACAACACGGTTCCATGGAATTTGACCAAGTCACAAATTCTTATGGTGCACGTCCATGCGCCCGTCACCTAGCATGTGCGTCACCTCAAAACAAAATACATGACACGTAATACGGAGTTTCGTACCCTCAAAACCAAATTTAGAACTGTTACTTACCTCAATACGAGCAAATCTATACTCCAACACCCCCTTGCCTCGCGAAAAGACCTCTGAATGCCTCGAATCTAGCCACAAACAATGCGATAAAATCAATACGGGCTAAAGGAATCAACTCCATAAGAAAATACTAAGTTATTAATCAAAATAAAAAATCGGCTTAAAAGCCGGCCCCCGGGCCCATATCTCGAAATTCTATAAAAGTCACAAAACTGGAAAGCCCACTCCACCACGAGTCTATCCATACCAAATTTATCAAAATTCGACACCAAATCGTCACCCAAATCCCCAAATCAAACCCTCAAAATCCCTAGCCTCAAACTCCCAATTTAAACCTTAAATACACACCAACTAGGTGGGAAAATCAATGGGGAAGCAGTATTATTGATCAAGAATGAGCACAAGGGACTTACCTCAAGAATCCTCTCGAAAACCCTCTCAAAAATCGCCTAAACCGTGCTTGAAATGTTTGAAATGAAGCCAAAATCGCGAACCCTTGTTTTAATAATCTGCCAAGGTTTTCGCACTTGCGACCCAATATCTGCACATGCGGAAATGCTTTTGTGGTACATCCTACGCTTCTGCAGAACTCAGTTAAGTCCCCCCCACGGACCGCATCTGCACTCCAGGAGACGCTTCTGTGGCCTTTCATCTGCTTATGCAGAAACATACCTCTCCCTCAATGCTGCATCTGCGAAGCCTCGCTCGCAGATGCGGTTAGTCCCTCGCACCTGCGCCCTGTCCAGGCCAGTCCAGCTCCGCTTTTTCGTAAAGCCAGCCGCATCTGCGGCATCTCACCTGCGGCCAACCTCTCGCAGGTGCGATCACACCAGAAGAGCTCCAGCTTCAGCAATGCACTAAGTCCCATTTTCGATCCGTTAGCCATCCTAAATCAACTCTAGGCCCCCGAGACCTCAACCAACCATACCAACGAGTCCCAAAACATCTAAGAACTTAGTTGAGCCCTCAAATCAGCTTGAACAACGTCAAAAACACGAATCGAAAATAGATTCAAGCCTAATGAATTTTGAACTTCCAATTTATACAAACGACGCCGATTCTCAAAACATGTCCGATTGACCCCAAATTTTGCACAAAAGTCACATTTGACATTACAAACCTACTCCAATTTCCGGAATGGGAATCCAACCCCGATATCAAAAATTCCACTCCCGATTAAACTTTCAAAAAATTCTGACTTTTGCAATTTCAAGCCTAATTCTGCTATGGACCTCCAAACCACAATCTAGACACTCTCCTAAGTCCAAATTCACCTAACGGAGGAAACAAAACCATCAAAAATCTATTTCGAAGTCGTTTACTCAAAGATCAACCTCCGGTCAATCATTTCAACTTAAGCGTTTAACCGGGAGACTAAGTGTCTCATTTCATTCTGAAATCTCACCGTACCCGAATCGACTACCTCAGCAAGTCACATTGTAGCTATAAAGTAAAAAATGAGTAGTAAATGGGGGAACGGGGATACAACTCTCAAAATGATCGGCCGGGTTGTTACAGAGCCCCCTTATGCGGTGCGAGAACCGCACCTGCGCTCCTGGCCGCTTCTTCGATTTCCTCCCCATATCTGCGCCTTTGCAGATGCGGGCAAGAACCCCGCTTCTGTGACCACTGGGCAGCCCATGCTGGGCCACTTCTGTGGCTGTTGGTTCGCTTCTGCGAGATCGCACCCGCGGCTGGCTCTCCGCAGGAGCGATTGCACCAGAAACTGGAGGCTTCAACTGTTCACCCAATGCAAAATGGTCTCCGCGCATTGTCCGAATGGCATCAAGGCCCCCCGAGGCCCCGTCCAAATATGCCCACAAGTTTGTAAACATAAAATGGACTCACTCGCATCCTCGGAATGCGGAAAACAATATTAAAACTAAGAATCGCTACCCAAAACCAAATGGAATCAACATATGAACTTCAAATTCTTCCAACTTACTCCGAATGCACCGATTCATACTTAAACTACTCGGAATGACATCAAATTTTTCTTTAAAGAACTTTTAGACCTTCTATAAGCCAACTTTCAACATTAAGCGTCGAAACACTCCCGGGTCATCCAAAACCCGATCCGAACATACGCCCAAGTTCAAAATTATCATGCAAACCTATTGGAACTGTCAAATCCCGGTTCCGAGGTCGTTCACTCAAAATATTGATCAAAGTCAAACTTAGCCTCTCAAACCAAGGAACCAAGTGTTCCGATATCAACCCGAACCCTTCTAAATCCCAAACTAACCATCCCCGTAGATCATAAAATAGTAAAAAGCACATACGAGGAGTCTTATTTAGGGAAATGAGAATCTAGAAAGTAAAATGACCGGTTGGGTCGTTAATGGTTGCCGGGTAACAATAGCGACCAAAAAACCATCCAAAACGGACAGAAATGACCAATAAAACATTTTATATTTTTTTAATTACATTCAGTCGGTATATTGGTCAAATATTTGACCGCAATGGTCAGACTTGTTTAGTCAAAGCATTTTTTTGATTACCGACCAACATCGGTTGGTAATGTGGACCCACAATTTTAAATTTTAATGATTATATCATTATTTAAAATATTTTATAAAATTTATAGTTGAATATACCGACCAAAGTCGGTCGGTTATTACAAGAGAAGATTTTACCGACCAACTTTGGTTGGTTGATGTAATTTCTGGAATATAACCGACCAACTTCAGTCGGTTCATAGGTAAAATAATATAAATATAATCCATTAACACTTTATTTTGTAATACAAATAATGAATGCACTAACATATACTATAACAAGCTATATATAGTTAAAGTAGTACAACGAAGTGTACATATCTAAGAACACGAAGTGCTAGGGCCATATGGCCGGGTTCTTTTGGGGATAGACTTGTGAAGAAGAAATAATCTAATTAGTATATAATTGATCATCATCAAATATATATATATATATATATATATATATATGTAAAATGATTCATCTACTTATAACTTACTTTGATGCATCGATGAATATTAAAAGCAAATCGTTTCGACCTATATCGATGAGTATTAAAAATAAAATGTCTCGACCTATATCGATTAATCTATGTCATGCATTATTAGTGATGAATGAATGAAATATAGAAAAATACTAATCTTCTTTGACATGTATATATGTATCACAAATTAAATAAACGAAAGAAGCTATTAGCATTAAGTAAAATAGAATGATATTGGTTTACCAATTCATCAATTGATCAAGTTTTCGTACGTAGTAATGCATGTGATTGATCATCAATTACAATACAAGGTACGTGTGTTTGTGTGTGCGAAATGTCTCATATACTTAATTATTACTTAGAAAATTAACTTAGATAGATGAATATAAAAGGTAAAACGTCTCAAGCGATATTTAATAATCTATGTGATTTGTTTAGTTATAAAACAAATGAATATATCCATCACAAGGCCATAGGACTATACGTCCGACATACAGTCCAGCTACCTCACAACCACGTGGATCGCAGCCATCTGCATCACAACCACGTGGATCACAACCATCTGCATCACAACCACGTGGATCGCATCCATACATAACACAACCACATAGATCACAACCATCCATATCACAACCACATGGGTCATAGCCATCTGTATCACAGCCACATGGATCGCATCCATCTATGTCGCAGTCACAGGGATTGCAACCATCTTCATTGTAAGGCCCCGTAAAATTTTGCAAAGGAAAAATAATGTTTTATGGTGTCGGACTAGGCTCTGACCTTTTGGGTTGAACAATGCAGCGAAAAGTAAAGGAAAATGTTTGGTTGTAAAATGTATTTTTGCGGTCCATTATGCGACCGCAGAATCACTCTGCGGACCGCATAATAGCCACAGAGTGAAGCAGTTATTTGGTCCAGTGGGAAGAAATTATGCGGTCGATTATGCGACCGCATAACTGTTATTCGGTGCACTATGCGACCGCAGAACAGTTATACGGACCGCAGACACAAGCAGAGTTTTGATCATTTTGGACACCAATTATGCGACCGATATGCGGTCGCATATGCGACCGCAGAACCTGTTCCGGAGCTTCATTTTTGGGTTTTTAAAGCCCGACCCTACTTCGTTAAATACACATTTTGGGCTATTTTTGAGATATAATCTGACATTTTAGAGTGAGATAGAGTGCCCTAGAGTGAGAAAGTATTTTTCAATAATTGTTCTTTAGTTCTTGCTCATGTTTTGGAAGATTAAGAAGGGAAACTCACTAGGTCTTTATCTTAGAGGTAAGATTCTATACCCTAACCCTCAATTTCGACTTTTGTCTAGAAATGGGTAATTAACAAGATAATATTTGGGCATTAGAGTTGTTTATTTTACATGCATGTGATATCAAAGGGTGTAGGAAGATTGTTGAGCTAATAATGGTAAAGATTGGGTTGTAGGATGATGATATCCTCAATAAAAGGACCTTGAAACCTTAATGCACACCTAGTGTTTGATAAAATGCTCAAATGAGCTAGAACCATAATCATCTTCCTAATTTTGGTTCAATTTATTATATTTCCAAAATAGATTGAAGTTCCTAAGAATTCCAGAACATTTTAGAGTTTAAGGATGTTCGATTGAGGTATGTTGGCTAAACTCTTCTCTTAGAATTGGATCCCATGATATTCATGTGAATTATGTAAGTCTCGAGTGGTTCATTATAAAATTGGCTATTCCGACTAAGATTGGGTTGAAAGATATATGTTCAACAAGTAACCCAAATACTTTATTCATGTTATGTTATCAATTAAGGATGTGTTAAAATATGGGCCATGCATTAGAAATGTTCGACTTCAAGATAAATTCAAACGAAGGCTATTATGCCAAATTTTGTGAAGAATCTCTATGTGCCTTAGACTCTTAATTGCTCACATGTGTACTATATGCCTTGATTTGAATTGTTGTTGATGTTGATGTTAGAAAGTGAAAAGGTGAGCATGAAATACTAAATACGGCCAACGTGCCAAGAATGATCCTATAATGATGGCCATTAGTGCCAATGAAATAAAAAGATGTGAAAGTAATATGAAATGCAATGATTGATACAAAAAGGTTGATGTCTCAAATAAGATAATCTAGTCAATCGGATCGTGATCAGACACCATGCCGCACACATGGTGGTGATTGTGCTGGAAATTGTAATTGAAATTGTGATTGTGGTCAATGTCTCTAATGGATAGCCTAGTCGATCGGGTCGTGATCGGACTCCGTGTTAAAGACGGTGGTACTGATACTGAAAGTAATTGTGGTTGATGTCTCTAATGAGATAGCCTAGCCGATTGGGTCATGATTGGACTCCGTGCTAAGAGTACAGTGGTATTGGTAATGTGAATAATGGTATATTGAACAATAAAGTGTCGATACTAAAATTCTCCCAATGTGATATATGGAAATTTATTTGAACAATGTCTTGATCATATATTAAGGTTTGATGTTGAATAAGGCTTTCATTGATATTATGATATTCTTGTTTCTATGATTTGTTCTATTGAGAGGGTGTTTAGTTATACATACTAGTGCTATTCGACGGTACTAACGTGCCTTTTGGCGGGGGCGCTGCATCTTTAAATGGATGCAGGTGGTTTCACAACATGAGATATTGATCAGTGATAGCAGTACACCTTCTTCCCACCTGACTTGGTGAGCCTCACTTCATCCCGGGGTCATGTTTCTTTTGTTCTTTATGTATTATGGTTGAGATATTATCGGGGCCTTGTTGCCGGAATTATCATTGTACTCTTCTTTATCTATAGAGGCTCCGTAGATATAGTGTGGGTTGTATATTGGTGTTGGGAAAGCAAAATTATGCTATGTTGTGGTTGTATTATTTGTCCATTTGAGAATTTAAAAGTGATGAAACTATTGGTAATGAATTGGTATTATAGACATGAATACCTTTTTGTCTAATTAATGAAAATATGTATTATCTCCATCCGTGGATGAGTTTGGGTAGAATAAAATCTAACAGGCTTGCCCGGTCGCACTCCTCGGTTTTGGGGCGTGACAAACTTGGTATTAGAGCCTAAGGTTATAAAGTGTCCTAGGATGTCTCGGAGCCGCGTCTAGTAGAGTCCTTATTATCGCTGTGTTGTCGACCACATCTATAATTAGGATGCTATATGTGCATTTAGGAATAATACCCTTCTTTCATGTTCTTGATCGTGTGATAAATCTTGTTGTAAGATTATTTCTCCTTTAACTCCTGAGTTACTCTAATTTTCAGTACATGGCACCTAATAAGAAGGGAAGAACTGGGCACAAAGCCAATGTTACCCCAGGAGTGACGGATGATCTTATAATTAATGATGTGGGTGAGCACCCAAGGAGTGAGGATATTTCTCCAGTTACAACATTGCCTGACTCCACTACAATTGATCAGACCGCACATGTCCCTATACCTACTGAAGGTGCAATGGTTCTTCCAACTGATATACCAGTTCCACCTCCAGTTCTAGCTTTCGATTTTGGTGTTTCTGATGTTGATCTTAGGGGAGCCATACAGATGTTGGCTTAGATAGTGGCATCCCAAGCCTAGAGATCAAATATTGCACCCACTTCTTCCAGTCAGCCATGGGATTCTACTAGTTCTAGGGTGAACAGGTTTCTCCAGTTGGATCCTCCAGTGTTCACGGGTACTAACCCAGAGGAAGATCCCAGGACTTCATTGATGAGAAGCACAAGACTCTCTGAGTTATACGTGCTACTGAGACAGAGGCAGTGGAATTGGCCTCCTACCACCTATAAGAGGTGGTATATTCTTGGTTTGAACTGTGGGAGGAGTCCCATAAAGAAGGGAGCCCTCCGACGAGGTGGGGTGAGTTTGCCAATGCCTTCATTGATCATTTCTTGCCTGCCGAGACTAAGGCAACCCATTTTGCTGAGATTGAGAACTTGAGGCAAGGTAGCATGAGTGTGTGGAATTACCATATGAGATTCGTGTACCTATCTAAGTATACTATTTACATGCTGCTCACTATGGAGGCTAGAGTGCGCCGATTTATGCAGGGCCTTAGTCCCTTGGTAATTAATGAGGCTACTACAACTGCCTTGAATTTTGATATGAACTATGGAAAGATGGTGGCATTCACTCAAGCCACAGAGACCCGCAAATTAAGGAACATAATGGAGCGAGAGGGTAGTAATAAGGCCCGTTCAACGGGCAACTTTGGTAGTTCTTCTGAAGGCAGCAGGTCGGCCTTTAGATGAGGGTCGTTAGGGCCATCATAGTTCTTTGCTCAGTCTTCGGCTAGTGCACCGCCATCAGGGCCCACTCAGTAGCATCAATGGAGCCGTTTCAGGCCCAGTCAGGGCAACAAGGGATCCAATAAATAGGGTCGTCATAGTGGTAGATTCCAGCAGAGAAGGCCCCCATGTCCTAGATGTGGAAATATGCACCTAGGAATATGCTACATGGACTAACCCATATACTACAGATGCGGATTGAGGGGTCACATTCAGAGGGATTGTCGTTCGTCCCACCAGGGTGCGAGCAGGGGCATGGCACTACCAGCCAATTCTGCAGCTACTACATCTGCAGCACCTCCTCCAGCTCAAGGCACTCCAACACCCGCAGGGTGTGGTGCAGCTAGGGGTGGAGCACAGAGTTTGGGAGGATTCAGCCGTTTCTATGTTATGAGGGGTCGCCAGAATTCAGAGGCTTCTCCAGATGTTGTCAAAGGTATATTGACTGTCCAATCTCATGATGTATATGCTTTTATTGATCCCGGCTCCACTTTGTCATATGTCACACCTTATGTTGCTATGGAATTTGGGATAGAACCAAAACAACTTTATGAGCCGTTCTCTGTATCTATTCTGGTTGGTGAGTCTATTTTGGCCACGCGGGTTTATAGGGTTTGTGTTGTTACGTTGCATGGTCGGGACACCATGGCCGATCTTGTTGAATTGAGAATGGTTGATTTTGATGTGATAATGGGGATGGATTTACTTTATTCATGTTTTGCCAAGCTTGATTGCTGAACCAAAACTGTTAGGTTCGAATTTCCAAATGATCCATTTATTGAGTGGAATGGTGATGATGTAGTGCCGAAGGGTAGGTTTATTTCTTACCTTAAGGCCTCAAAATTAACTAACAAGGGATGTATTTACCATTTGGTCTGGGTTACAGAAACCGATGCCGAGGCACTTACAATTGAGTCTGTGCCTGTTGTTAATGAATTTCCGGGAGTCTTTCCGGATGAACTCCCTAGGATCCCACCAGACAGGGAGATTGATTTTGGGTTTGATGTGATTCCAGACACGCATCCTATATTTGTTCCACCCTACAAAATGGCACCAACAGAATTGATGGAGCTAAAAGAACAATTAAGAGATTTGTTAGAAAATGGTTTTATCCGGCCAAGTGTGTTGCCTTGGGGCACACCGGTCCTTTTTGTAAGAAAGAAATATGGGTCACTGAGAATGTGTATTGACTATTGGCAGCTTAATAAGGTAACAATCAAGAATAAGTACCTACTGCCGAGGATAAATGACTTGTTTGACCAATTGCAAGGTGCCAGGTACTTTTCCACAATTGATTTAAGATCCGAGTATCACCAGTTGAAGATAAGGAAGCGGGATATTCTGAAAACAACTTTTAGAACCCGATATGTGCACTTTGAATTTTTGGTGATGTCTTTTGGGCTAACAAAAGCCCCATCAACCTTCATGGATCTTATGAATCGAGTTTTAAGCCATTCCTCGACTCTTTTGTGGTAGTGTTTATTGACGATATTCTTGTATATTCACGAAGTTAAGAAGACCATGCCGATCATCTCAGGGTAGTTCTGCAAACCCTACATCAGCACCAGTTATATGTAAAGTTTTCAAAGTGTGAATTTTGGCTTGAATCAGTCATATTCTTGGGTCATGTAGTTTCTAGTGCGGGAATTAAGGTTGATCCTCAGAAAATATCAGCTGTGAAGAATTGGCCGAGGCCTACAACTCCAACATAGATTCGCAGTTTCTTAGGCCTAGCTGGATATTACAGAAAGTTTGTGGAGGGGTTTTCTACTCTTGCCTCCCCATTGACTAAATTGACTCATAAGGCGATTAAGTTCGAATGGTAAGATGCTTGTGTAATGAGTTTCCAGGAATTGAAAACAAGATTGACTACTACACCGGTGTTGACTCTACCAGAGGGTAAAGATGGATTTGTCGTATATTGTGATGCTTCAAGAATTGGGATTGGATGTGTATTAATGCAACATGGCAAGGTTATAGCTTATGCTTCTAGGAAACTAAAGAATCATGAAAAGAACTATCCACCATATGATTTAGAACTTGCGGCGGTGGTATTTGCATTGAAAATTTGGCATCATTATTTATATGGAGTCCATGTTAATATATTCACGGACCATAAGAGCCTTCAATATATTTTCAAGAAGAAGGAATTGAATCTTAGGCAGAGAATATGGCTTGAGTTACTCAAGGACTACGACATTGATATTCTATATCATCCGGGAAAGGCCAATGTTGTGGCTGATGCTCTTAGCCGGAAATTTATGGGTAGTTTGGCTCACTTGGAGGCATATCAAAGGCCATTAGCCAAGGAAGTTCACCGATTGGCTAGTTTGGGAGTTCATCTTGCGGACTCTAGTGAAGGAGGGGTAATTGTGCAAAATAGGGCTGAATCATTACTTGTTGTGGAAGTCAAAGAGAAGTAATACAACGATCCATTATTAGTGCAATTGAAAGAGGGAATTCATAAACATAAGACCATGGCCTTTTCTCTTGGCATGGATGACGGTACACTAAGATACTATGGGCGACTATGTGTTCCAAATGTGGGTGGTCTCCGTGAAAGAATTATGACTGAAGCTCACACTTCTAGGTATTCCGAGCACCCAGGTTCTACAAAAATGTATCATAATCTTAAGGAAGTCTATTGGTGGAATAATATGGAGAGGAATGTGGCGGACTTTGTGGCAAGATGCCCGAATTGTCAGCAAGTGAAGGCCGAACACCAAAGGCCCGGTGGGTTGGCACAGAACATAGAAATTCCAATGTGGAAGTAAGAAATGATTAATATGGATTTTGTGGTTGGATTACCACGCACTCCACGTAAGTTTGACTCAATTTGGGTGATTGTGGATCGGCTCATGAAATCAACACACTTTTTGCCAGTTAAGGCTACTGATACGGTGGAACAGTATGCTCAATTGTATATCAAAGAAATAGTCAGGCTACATGGCACTCCAGTTTCCATCATATCTGATCGGGGAGCACAATTCACTACAAACCTTTGGAAGAAATTTCAGCAAGGTTTGCGTACTTAGGTGAATCTTAGTACGGCCTTTCACCCGCAGACTAACGGGAAAGTAGAGCGGACTATTCAAACGCTTGAGGATATGTTGCGCGCTTGTGTTCTAGACTTCAAAGGTAGCTGGGATGATCATTTACCACTCATAGAATTTTCATACAACAATATCTATCATGCTAGCATTCAGATGGCACCATTCGAGGCTTTATATGGTAAGAGATGTAGATATCCCATTAGGTGGTTCAAAATTGCGGAAGCAGAGTTGATAGGGCCAGACCTTGTGCATTAGGCTATGAGAAAAGTTAAAATTATTAAGGAGCGGTTAATGACTATTCAGAGTCATCAGAAATCCTATTCGGATGTTCGTCGTAGAGATTTGGAGTTCAATGAAGATGATTGGGTATTCTTGAAAATTTCCCCCATGAAAGGGGTAATGCGGTTTGGTAAGAAAGGGAAATTGAGTCCGAGGTATGTCGGACCGTACAAAATCACTAAGAGGATCAGTGAGGTGGCAAACAAGCTTGAGCTACCACCTCAGATGTCATTAGTAAGCCCGGTGTTTCATGTGTCTATGTTAAAGAAAGTAGTTGGAGATCCGACACTCAATGTTCCGGTTGAGACTATTGAGGTAAATGAGAAATTGACTTATAAAGAGATTCTGATTTCTATTATTAATCGGCAAGTTTGTAAATTGAGAAATAAAGAAATTGCCTCCGTGAAAGTGTTATGGCGAAACCAACAGGTTGAAGAGGCTACTTGGGAGCCCGAGAAATAAATGAAGAAAAAATATCCTTATTTGTTTGAATAATTATGTATTTATAAAGTTGTGATCCAGGAAAGAAAAATGATAAGACTTACTTATTATAAATTTTATCATTTGAACAATTGGCGTTAAGCGTGTTCCTTTCTGGAAATATATTGCTTATGAGGCCACAATTGGTGTTGTTTCGTATTATGTTACATCATTGAATTATGTATATGCTGTTAGGATGTGTTTCTGGGGCTCTCTGACAGGTGGATAGGCCCAGTTACAAAGGAAACTAAGGCGAAATTTTTGGAAATTTAGGGAGTTAGTCAAATTTGGGGCTGCTGGTGCGTGGTATGAAAAACTGAGTTGCATAAGATACTAATAACAGATTTTGACCCTCATTCGAGGACGAATGATCCTAAGTGGGGGAGAATGTAAGGCCCCGTAAAATGTTGCAAAGGAAAAATAATGTTTCACGGTACCGGACTTGGCTTACGTGTTGAAAAATGCACTGGAAAGTAAAGAAAAATGTTGAGCAATAAAATGCGTTTCTGCGGTCCATTATGCGACCGCAGAATCACTCTGCGAGCCGCATAATGGCCGCCGAGCGTAGCAGTTAATTGGGTAAGTGGGTAGCAATTATGCGGTCGACTATGCGACCACATAGTGACCATAGACACAGGCAGATATATGGTCATTTTGGACACTAATTATGCGACCGATATGCGGTCCGTATAACCATTATGCGGTCGCATATGCGACCGCAGAACCTTTTCCGGAGCTTCATTTTTGGGTTTTAAAACCCGACCCTACTTCGTTGAATGCACATTTTGGGGCATTTTAAAGATATAATCTGACGTTTTAGAGTGAGAGAGAGTTCCCTAGAGTGAGAAGGTTTTCATCAATTCTTGCTCATGTTTTGGAAGATTAAGAAAGGAAACTCACTAGGTCTTCATCCTAGAGGTAAGTTCTACACCCTAACCCTCAATTTCGATTTTTTTCTAGAAATGGGTAATTAACAAGATAATGTTTGGGCATGAGAGTTGTTTATTTTATATGCATGTGATATCAAAGGGTGAAGGAAGATTGTTGAGCTAAAAATGGTAAAGATTGGGTTGTAGGATGATGATATCCTCCATAAAAGGACCTTGAAACCTTAATGCACACCTAGGATTTGATAAAATGCTTAAATGAGCTAGAACCATAATCATCTTTCTAATTTTGGTACAATTTGTTATATTTCCAAAATAGATTGAAGTTGCTAAGAATTAAAGAACGTCTTAGAATTTAAGGAAGCTCGATTGAGGTATGTTGGCTAAACTATTCTCTTAGAATTGGATCCCACGATATTCATGTGAATTATGTAAGTCCCGAGTGGTTCATTATAAAATTGGCTATTCCGACTAAGATTGGGTTGAAAGATATATGTTCAACAAGTAACCCAAATGCTTTTATTCATTCTATGTTATCAATTGAGGAGATGTTAAAATATGGTATGTGCATTAGAAATGTTCGACTTCAAGATAAATTCAAACGAAGGCTATTATGCCCAATGTTGCGAAGAATCTCTATGTGCCTTAGACTCTTAATTGATCACATGTGTACTATATGCCTTAATTTGAATTGTTGTTGTTATTGTTGATGATGTTGATGTTAGAAAGTTAAAAGGTGAGCATAAAATACTAAATACGGTCAACATGCCAAGAATGATCCTATAATGATGGCCATTAGTGCCAATAAAATGAAAAGATGTGAAAGTAATATGAAATGCGATGATTGATATAAAAAGGTTGATGTCTCGAATAAGACAGCCTAGTCGATCGGGTCGTGATCGGACACCATGCTGCACACATGGTGGTGATTGTGCTGGAAATTGTAATTGAAATTGTGATTGTGGTCGATGTCTCTAATGGATTGCCTAGCCGATCGGGTCGTGATCGGACTCCGTGTTAAAGACGGTGGTACTGATACTGAAAGTAATTATGGTTGATGTTTCTAATGAGATAGCCTAGCCGATCGAGTCGTGATCGGACCCCGTGCTAAGAGTATGATGGTATTGGTAATCTCACTAATGGTATTATGAACAATGGAATGTCGATACTAAAAATCTCCCAATGTGAGATACAGAAATTTATTTGAACACTGTCTTGATCCTAAATTGAGCTTTGATGTTGATTAAGGCTTTCATTGATATTATGATATTCTTTTTTGTATTATTTGTTCTATTGAGAGGGTGTTTGGTTATACATACTAGTGCTATTCGACGGTACTAACGTCCCTTTTGCCGGGGGTGCTGCATCTTTAAATGGATGCAGGTGGTTCCACAACAGGAGATATTGATCAGTGATAACAGTACACCTTCTTCCCAGCTGACTTGGTGAGCCCCACTTTATCCCGGGGTAATGTATCTTTTGTTTTTTATGTATTATGGTTGAGGTATAGTCGGGGCCTTGTTGTCGGAATTATCATTGTACTCTTCTTTATCTATAGAGACTCCGTAGACATAGTATGGGTGGTGTATTGGTGCTGGAAAAGTTAAATTATGTTATGTTGTGGTTGTTTTATTTGTCCATTTGAGACTTTAAAAGTGATGAAACTATTGGTAATGAATTGATGTTGTAGACATGAACACCTTTTGTCTAATTAATGAAAATATGTATTATCTCCATTCGTGGATGAGTTTGGGTAGAATGAAATCTAACAGGCTTGCTCGGTCGGGTTCACTCTGTTGAGCGCCGACCGCGCTCCTCGATTTTGGGGCGTGACATTCATCACCGACTTCGCATGCGAGACCGTAGCTCTGAGCCCCCATCTACACCATCTACACATGATCTAGAGGTAGTGCATTATGATCGCTATGGTAGGATCAACATAGTACCCGAGGGTAACAAGTAAGAGTTATTTGTTATTTTTGCGTTTATTGTTTTATAATATTTTTACTAATATTTTCATGTGTTTTTATTGTTAAATTATAGGTTCAGGACGGGTAATCAGACTAGAAGATAATCACCAATACGATAAAAAAGCTTTATGGTATTAGTTTAAGGTATAAATGTTCTTTTAAGCAGTTTCATAATTTATATTTATGGTGTTTTTATCTAATATTTAACTTTTAAAATGCAGGGCAAGTGTGTATGGGAAGACAGCTATAGCAAGGAAGTGTCTGCATAAAGCCCGCAAGAGATTGACAGATCATTTCTCTGATGGTAGAAAGAAGAACAAGAGGCCTGACTGGTGTCTGCAACATTTATGGGATGATTTGTTAAGGCAATGGAAGACCGAGGAGTTCTTAAATAGGAGCGAACAAGGAAAGAAAGTTCGCTCATCCGAGAAGGGAGGCTCCTTGCACACCATGGGTGCTATCAACATCGGGACAATAAGAAGAAGATTGATAATTTCATAAATTATTGCGTCTTAACTTTTCTAAGAATCTCAATTCTATTTATTAACTAAATTAATTTGTTTTCCGAAAAAGAAGTATGGGCGTCCAATGAGCCATGATGAGCTATTCAAGGAGACACATATTTTTAAAAAGAAGAAAGAGAGGGATGCAGATAGGTGGGTCGATGACCGGGCAGAGACTACATATGTATGCTTTAAATTTTCCTTAAGTGTTGTAACTTACTTTTATAAGAATTTTTAAATACTAATTTAATTTAAAATAACATAGGGTTGCTACCAAAGTAACTGATCTCGTCCAAGTCACACCTCTATTCGGGGTTGTGAAACGGTCGATTGCAATAATAATACCCAACAAGGAGTCGGGATCGATTCCATAGGGAGCTGAGATGGGATTAGTGGTATATATTTGGATAAAGCACGTGAAGTATATTGGTTGCACTTCCACAAATATGGTTTTGTTTTTAATTCTAAAATTACGTTAAGGATTACAATTCTAAAGATATAAAACTAGAGAATACTATTTTTGGATGGTTTTCAAATATATTAAAAGTCCTAGGGGTATGATCTTCACCTAGGTAGTTTTCTAAAGGGTTGTAAATTTTAAAGCTTGTTTTGTTGGTAGGGGTGTATTATAGCAATCAACACTCAAATAGCTCTCGGTAAGAGAGTGATTTTGCCCAATTTGGCTTTCTCAAGTCTAAATGGGTATTGAACAAAACAGTTGATAAAATGCTCAAGTCGGGTTTTACTATCTCTAGGTTCAACCCTTTAATTTGGACTATCAATCTCTTGATTTTCTCCCAAATTCTTGTTAGCCCAGTTTTCCTATACTAAGTCTCTCGTTTTCGAGTAGAGACCAAGTCAAATAGGCATAAACTAATGTTTGCAACCATTAGTTCTACAATTAAAGTCAAGAAGAAGGCTAAATAATAAACACTCAACCACAAATAATCCATAAATCAAACACCCATTAGGTTCACACACTAGGGTTAGGTCACAACCCTAGCTAAAAATCTAGCTACTCATAATGGGTATAGAGGAAAATAGAGAAGAAAAGATGATAAAACGCATATTGCAAGATTAAAAGATACAAATACAATGTTAAATCACCAAAGTAAGCTAAAGTTTCCAAAAGGGGCAAGTAAAACTGGCTACAGGACTTTCAATATTCCAAACTTGACCTAATTTCTTGAAAGTAGTCTATTTATAAAAGCTGGAATTTTCGGACAAAATTACCCTTTCGGAGGTTCTACGGCCGCACAATTATATGTGTTGTTCGCACTTCTCTTAAAATCTTGATAGAAGTTGAATATGCGTCCACGCAATTCTAGGTGCGGCCGCACTGGGCTTTTCTGCAGACCGCACATTTCCTGAGTGCGGTCGCATAGCTATTTTTGCGGCCGCACAATTTTGGTGCGGTCTGCATTTCTTCTTGAGATTGAAATGAAACTCTCTGAACTTTGTCTCTTACGTAGCTTCTATGGCCGCACAATAATTTTGCGGTCCGCAGTTTGCACTGGGACTCTGTTGATTTTCCTTCACATTCTGCGGCCGCAGATAAAAATCTGCAGTCCACACTTGAGCTTCTGTCCCTTATTTTTGTCCTTATTCAAATCAATCCTCCTTGAGTTGGATTTTATCGTAGTAGCTCATTTTCCAATACTCCTGCGGGTAAGCATATTTCATCAATTTTCGGGAATACAATTAGACACTTTTGGACTAAAACGAGAGCTAAAAGACGCTAATAAGTAGTAAAAATTCCCACTTATCAACACCCCCAAACTTAAGGTTTTGCTTGTCCTCAAGAAAATAAGGTAATTTTCACCTCCAAAAGATAAGAGCTGTTCCAGCTAATCTAAGTTGAATCAAACACACATCAATTGGAACCAACAATTACACACAACACATAATAAATTATCAACAAGGCAATGATTTGAAGTTTTAAGCACAAATAGTTCTAATGTGACACTAGATCATCAAGAGTTGACTTTACTCATCCAAGAAGTTCGCTCTTTCATGTAGGTCATTGTGGATCCCAAACTCCTCCTCCTCTACTCTCCGTTAGCATATCTCACTTACGAATGTCGCACTCAATTCAAGGATTTGTGAAAAGTTCGCTCATCTCTCTTAAAAGAATGTCACAAGTACGACTCTAAGTACCATATTCTTGCCCCTCATGTAAATCACCACTAATGTAAGTTCACTCTGCTTGAAATCACTTAGGGATTTTTCGGAATGTAATGAAGGCTTTTGGACTAAGGTAGGAAATGTTGGAATAGAACAGGTTCATCTTTCCTTAATCACTCCATTTTCTCTTTTTGGCTCATGCTTTGCCGACTCTTTGATTCATTTTCTTTTTCCTTAGGGGAACTAGAGAGAATTAACATCACTCTTTCTTGGTCATGATATTCGTTTTCTCCTTCTTTGTTTTCTCCATGATTTGCATTTTTGCTTTTATTTAAATCCCTTCAACTCTTCAACTTATTCACTTTCTTTTGGCATTTGTTTTCTTTTGTTCTTTCTTTATTTTTCTTTGCCTTTCCTTTTCTTCATTTATTTTCTCTTTTTGTACCTTGATACCACTTTCAAATTTCCCGTCTCTCCCCCAAACTTATGTTTTAGCCAATTGTTTCTCAAGAGTGTTAAGGAAAGCTCGGGTGCCAAGAGAAGATCACTACAAAACGGGTAAAGTCTTGTAACATGGTTATCAAATGAGAAAGGTTTTAGGCACAAAAGGGTTGACTAGGGATAAAAACATTGGTGAGTTATGGAAAATATCAAAACGGGTCAAGGAGAGCCTACAATCACTTCTCAAGCCAAGCAAAACTTAGAATTTTGCCTAGAAGCACATTCGGGGAAACTTCTAGACCATTCGCACGGGTACTTGGACTTACAACAAAACATCTCACCTCTCACATAGCTGGATTGTTCAAGAGCATAGAGTCGAGGGCCCACAACAACCATATTCGAGATTGAAAATCAGTAATGGTTCAACTAAACCACTTGATGATTGCGTAAGTCAACACGAGTCAAAAGGTCACTAACTATAGCTATTTCTTTCCAAGAACTTGTTTTTAATCATAAGCATGTAGTTAAGTGTGTTGGCACCAAGTGAAGCATTCTTGACTCTTCTAGTTCGAATCAATTAGGTCCTCTTATTCATTATTACTACTGTTCTTATCTAAACATCAAAAACGGACTCAATCCCCTAAGAAGGTTGTCACGCTATCCATCGTTGGGAAGAGTCATCGGGTTGACACAAAAACCACATTTGGAAAGAACCGTGGCATTAAGTAAACCAAAGGCTTATTGATCACTTAAATACGAAAAGAAACTTCTAAATTAAAAATAAGCTATTGAAGTAAATAAGAAGCTATTAGACTAAACATTAACTACTGAGAAAACAAAATAAAGAAACTATGAAGTAAACTGCTAAAAGAATAAATGAATATACAAACTGAGAAAGGGAAATGAGAATATATACATCATTAGAGAGAAAACAATATGTTCATACTGAAAGTGAAAATAAAAAGAGAATGTTATCAGTTATTACAGGCCATTGTCAAATGTAAAATCAAAATAGACTCCACTCCCTGAATAAAAATAAGCACTGTCCTCAATTCTTAACAAAATAAAAACAAGGAAGGGAAAGAGTAGAGAGGACTCCCTACATAGTCTCAGTATCCATAGCAACATCTCCTCCCTCAGGCTCCTCAAAATGGATCTCATCATCCTCTGCTCGGGGAGTAGCTGGGTTGGTGAACATCTGTAGCACTGCCTCAGCAGTGTGGGTAGCGAGGTCTGGCTCCTCAGATTGGCTAGCTGGTGCCACTGGTGCTAATGGTGCTGCTGGGTGTGCTGGTACTGATGGATCTGTCTCCATCAGTAAATCAAATGGAAGATCTCCAGTGGCTGCTATCTTGGTCACCTCTCGTCTCAATTTGTCAACTGATTTCCTTAAAGCCTGAGATTTCCTTATCTTCTTCACCTGCTTCCCAAGCTCTTCAATGTCTCCCCCATGTGCTACCAAGGTGTCCATGATGGTCTTCCAATTCTCCAATATGTTTTTCAAAGTTTCCTCTACTGACGGAGGAATCTAGGGTGCTGGGGTAGAAGTCTGAGCTGCAACAACACTGGATAGGTCATACAGCTTTGCAGTAGCTGTCTGCATCCAGTTGTTAAGACTCGCCATTATTTGGGAGACTCGTAGCGCAGAGAGTGGTTAAGTAGAGGAGGAAGCACTGATACTGATGGCCCTAAAGATGGAGGTGGAGGTATGACAGTTGTATCGGTGGAAGGCTCGACTGCTGTGGAAGGCATGGCTACTATAGAAGGCATGGCAGCTGAATCTGCAACTACCACCGATGGCTCATCAGACTGGCCTACAGTAGTAGTCGACATACCCTTGTTCTGCGGGTTCCTTGGGTCCTTCAGAGAGTACCAAGAGAAGGGCTTATTAGCCCTAACCTTTGTATCAAAGCTCTTGGGCTCCACCCCAGCATCCGTGATAGTGTTGGGATACGGATAGGAGCTTTCACCCTGCCTAACAACCAGAGACATGTTGGCCGACATGATGGCACCCACATTGATTGGGTACTCGGCCATGATGGAAGCAACTAGGACTGTCCGAGGGATTGGGAGATTATTTTCATTCCAGATTGGGTCTATGCGACTGCACACAAATATTTTCCACCCTTTTGCTTCAAAGCTGAGGGTGTTCCAATTATGGGAACCCCTGCTGTGATCCATGGTGGTAGTGGTCCTAGAGCTGCTAATATCTCAGCTAGCCAAGGGCGAGCTGCATCACCCATTGTGAACTTCTCTAAATACTGCACCGACTCCTTATCCTCGAGCCTAAAATAAGTGTTCAAGGTGCTCTGATCAAATCGTACTTTCAAGTTCCTCACCTTAGTCACTTTAGTCCCCTTCTTGATATGCGCCACATTGGCGTAGAACTCCCGGACTAAGTGCTCCTTTGAATCCACTACCCTTTTAGTGAACCATGTCCACTGTTTTCTTAACCGAAACTATTTTGCCACAATTGGATTGTACCTATCCAAGTCTTTCAAAAGAAACTGACGCTCAAGAATGAGCGTTCTCTGCTGACCCTTGGAACCTGTTGAATGCAGTCGGTATCACAAACCTATCTTCCCAAACTTCCTTCTTCTTTGACCTCTCGAGGCCTGCAACTCTTGTATCACCCACCGACCATCATTCAGGATCTTATCAACCTCCACTGTAGCAGCTGGTGTGTCAGGGGAATATGTAGTTGAAGGCTCTGAAGCCTGACTATTCCCTTTCAATCCCTCAGAAGTACTCTCAGAAGAGGTAGGATCATTTCTTAGTCGGTATCTGTCCTGGGGTAGCTCTGGCTGTGATATCACAGTAGGCTGCCTTTGCACTGAGTTGGCCTCTGATGTTTCCCTAGATTGGGCATATGAACTTGATTTGGAGGGCTCCGACTGTCTACCTCGACCTGTTGTTGCCTTCTTACTGATCATTTTTTGCACGAAGAGTGGTAGGGTACCCCTGCCTCAGCCTCGGGAAGGTTCACCCCTCCCCTTGGATGTATCACCTCGTCCTCGTGATCTAACCATTGCCTGTAATACATAGCAACATGAATTAGTTATAGTTCAAACCCAAAGTATCAGACATTTGTAGACAAACAGTATGCAGTTTGGGGGAAGTGCGGTCCGAACATTTTTGGGTGCGGCCACTAATGGGCTTGTGCAGATCGCATAATTTTGGAAGTGCGACCGCACTAATGGTTCTGCGGTCCACACAATTTTAAGTGCGACCGCACAATCTTGAGTGCTGCCTCGTAATTGCAAGCTCCAAAATGATAACTCTCTGAAGTCAGAGAATTGATCGATCTGCGACTGCACACACTTTTCAGAGATCGCGGTTAAATTTCTGCGGACCACACAATTTTGAATGCGGTCTGCACAATCATTTCACAATATTTGCCCTTGCCTAATGATCTGTGGACCGCACAAATCCTTGTGCGGTCGCACAATTCAAAAACAAACGACAGTCACTTAGGGTTTTTCAATTCATGCACAATTTAGATATGGTATTGGCAATTTAGACATGATACACGGTTTACCCATCCCCCAATTAGCAAATAGGAAGTTACCCATACAATTTTAAGCTCACATGATAATGAATTTTGACATTACAACTAAAAATAACTAAACTAATTATGAACAAAAATTAAGCAAACTGAAAAATTTAATGATGAATCGAACATACAAGTAATGTAGTGATGCAAGGAAGAATCAAAGATGATTAAATAAGAGTGAGATGCTTGAATCAATTGAGTGCACTTTGCTTTCCTTAGTGTCAAATGTTCAGAGTTCGTTAAGTTTGAACAGTGGTGAGGAGGAACAATTTATAGTTGGTCGGTTAGGGCAAGGACTCAAAAGCTAAGTGCGGCCGCACAATTTTGTAAGCGGTTCGCACTCCTTTACCTGTTACAGATTACCCTTTTGATGATCTGCGGTCCGTACATTTTTTAGTACGGCCACAGATTTTTGTGCGAACCACACATTTCCTTATGCGGCCGCAATTTGGCCATTTCTCTAACATGCACAACTTCAGAGAGTTTGCAATTTCTAATCTCCAATTGTGCGGCCGCAACATGAATTGTGCGGCCACAGATCCCTTTCTGTTGTGGCCTTCAAAATTCTGCGGTCCATACAATAAATGTGATGTCCGCACTTTTTTCACACTTAGCCACTTTTCTTGAGCACAGTTCCTGCAAAGCACACTCATTCCTGTAACACACTTCAAAACCAGTTAGCACAAAACAAGACCTATCTAAAGTAGAAGAAAAAGGAAAAGAAAAAGAAACATTGTCTACCTCAGAAGAAGCGGCTGATTTAACGTCGCGGCACGACGCAGATTACCATCAATCACTTGAAATGAATCACTGCCACTACGTGGCCATCACCAACTTTTCCTAGATACTGCTTCACCCGGTAACCATTGACTCTAAACACTTCATCATTTTTATTCATCTAGTCCAATATACCGAAGGGTGTCACACTCACAACTTCAAACGGGCCACTCCATTTAGACTTCAACTTTCCCAGAAACATCCCTAACCGAGAATTAAACAATAACACAAGATCACCGTCTTTAAAATCCTTGTTCGGAATGTACTTGTCATGGAGGTACTTCATCTTCTTCTTGTATAAGGATGAACTTGTATATGCATTGTACCAAAATTCATCTAGCTCATTCAATTGTGCCACCCTTAAGTTGGAAGCGACATCCCACTCAAGATTTAGCTTCTTCAAAGCCCACATGGCCTTGTGCTCAAGTTCCACTGGAAGGTGACAAGCTTTCCCAAACACTAACCGGTATAGAGACATCCCAATCGGTGTTTTGTAAGCCGTCCTATAAGCCGATAAAGCATCATCAAGTTTCTTTGACCAATCTGTCTTGTTGGCATTCACTGTTTTTGACAAAATACTCTTGATCTCCCGGTTGGAGACTTCCACTTGTCTGCTTCCTTAAGAGTGATAGGAGGTCGTGACTTTGTGAGTGACACAATACTTACTAAGAAAGGTGTCAAATGCTTGGTTGCAAAAAAGCAACCCTCCATCGCTTATAATGGACCGCGAAGTACCAAACCTTGTGAAGATGTTCTTTTTCAAAAATGCCACAAAACTTCTAGCTTCGTTGTTGGGTAGAGCAACGACCTCAACCCATTTTGACATATAATCCACGACTACAAAAATGTAGGTGTTCCCACAAGAGCTTACAAACGGTCCCATGAAATCAAAACCCCACACATCAAAAATATCAATTTCCAAGATGGTGGTGAGGGGCATCTCATTTTTCTTTGAAATCCCACTGGCCCTTTGACATTTTATCACAACGCTTGGCTATATCACTTGCGTCCTTGTAGAGAGTAGGCCAATAGAATCCACAACTCAACACTTTGGCCATCATTCTTGCTCCTCCATGGTGACCACCGTAGGGTGAAGAATGACAAACCCCAATAATTTCAACTTGTTCCTCCTCCGTCATAAATCTTCTAATCACGCCATCGATACAAATCTGGAAGAGGTACGATTCATCCTAATAATAGTCTAGGCAATCTCGTTTGAGCTTCTTCCTTTGATTTGAAGAAAATACATCCGGTACAATACCACTCATAAGATAATTTGCTAAATCAGCGAACCATGGCATCTCGGTCATTGAAATGGCTAGAAGTTTCTCGCCGGGGAAGGAGTCATTGATTTCAAGGCCGTCATGTGGACTCCCCTCCTCCTCCAAGCGAGACAAGTGGTCCTCCACTTGGTTTTCATTGCCTTTGCGGTCTTGGATGTCTAGATCGAACTCTTGCAGTTAAAGCACCCATCTCATTAACCAAGCCTTTGAATCTTTCTTGCTCATAAGGTACCGAAGTGCAGCATGATCCATGTGGACAATCACCTTTGTACCCATCAAGTACGGGCGGAACTTTTCCATAGCAAAACAAGGGGGTTTCATTGAGGTAAGTTACTTGATCCCTAATACTTGTATATATGGTGATTTACCGCTGTTTTAATCATAGTAATTTGTGGAAATGAGGGGTTAGGGCTTGGAATTTTTGGAGAGTAATTTAAGGATTTGAAGGACCAAATGATGTCGGATTTTGGTGAATTTGGTATGGTTAGACTCGTGAGTGAATGAGATTTCTAGTTTTGTAAATGTTGTTGAATTTCGAGATATGGGCCTAGGGGCCGGGTTTGAGCAACTTTTTGTACTTTTTTTCTTATGGAATTCATTCCATTAGTGCGTATTGATGGTATTGTACTGATTTTGAATAGATTCGGAGCATTTGGAGGCCGAGTCCAGAGGCAAGATAATTGCGGGTTAGAAATTTGACCGGTTTGAGGTTAGTAACGATTGTAAATATAGTCCTGGGGCATGAAACCCCGAATTTTGTATCATTCTACTATTTTTAGTGAGGCACATGCTAGGTGACGGGCGTGCACTGTTGGGGATTTGTGACTTGGTCCATCCCGTAGAAACTGTAAGGTTGCATACTTTGTTGAAACCATATGAAACTTATATGTTTTAGAAAGAATTTCTATAAATTGGGTTGAATGCCATGTTTGGGCCTTGCGCTAATGTTGTTTGGACCCTTAGGGGCTGTTTCTTACCATTCTCTCATTGTTTTCGATTGAAAATATATACTCAGTCATGTTTATACTTGTTTACCACGTAACTCTGATTTATGACTCTATTTTGATGCATATAAATGTTTTGGGCTGAATGCCCTGTTTTGCTGAAATGCCCGAGTGGCTTGAGAGGTTTATGACTGAGTGAGGCCGAGGGCCTGATTTGTGAGGATGAGTGTGGATCGGGGCTGCCCACCTGCAGCATATTTGTGATTGAGTGAGGCCAAGGGCCTGATTTGTGAGAATGAGTGTGGATCGGGACTGCCCGCCTGCACCATACTTTATTATTTTGGCACGTGAGTTGTCCGTGTAGATTATAACGCTTGTGCTGAAGGAGACCCTCTGGAGTCTGTACACACCCATAGTGAGCGCAGGTACCTACTGAATGTGAGTGCCGAGTACTGAGTGATTGGGAGGCATGAGTGATTGTGAGGTATGCCCGAGTGACAAGAGTGATTGTGAGGTTTGCCCGAGGGGCTGTATATGAGTGATGTTTTGCCCGAGGGGCTGTTTATGATTTCATCATTTTTGCTTACTTTTGCATTGAGCCTTCATTTGAAAAACTTTTGGAAAAATATCTTTAAATAATTTTTACTGGAACTGGGTTTAAATGAGATGTTTGATTCAAATCCTGATTTTAAAAGCATGTGGTATTTTACTGAGATTTCCTAATATGAACGTTATATGCTTTATTGCTCGTCACTACTACTCAATCTTTATTTATTGTTGTTACTTAGTGTGTTGGCGTACTCACGTTACTCCCTGCACCTTGTGTGCAGATTCAGGTATAGCTGGACATGGAAGCGGTTATTGAGTTTTCTGGTTGCAGATTTCCTTGGAGATAGCAGGTAGCTGTTTGGCGATCGTAGTCCCTGCTCTTCTCTATATTATCTTCCTCTAGTTGTATTTAGCTATTTTTTCGGGCTGAGTTAGCCTTGATATTGTTAGACAGATTGTAGTGTATGCACATGACTAGTGACACCCCGATGTCGGGCTTTTCTTTTCTGCCCTTCTATTTTTCTTTGATTTGAACTCTTTTAAATGGAGGTTTTATGTCAAATAACATTAAAATTATCTTTAAAATGAAATTATCGGTTTGTTTTGGAAATTATTCGGCTTGCCTAGTTCCACGATAGGCGCCATCACGACATGGGTTAGTTTTGGGTCGTGCCAGATTAGTATCAGAGCCTAGGTTACATAGATCTCACGAATCATGAGCTGGTTTAGTAGAATCTTGCGGATTGGTACAGAGACGTCTGTACTTATCTTTGAGAGGCTACAGAACCTTTAGGAAACTCCACATTCTTGAATTCTTGTTGTGCGAATTTGTTGATTCTAGTAACTAAACAATTGTTGTTTCATTCTCTCACAGATGGTAAAGACTCGTACTACCGGTCAGGAGGGCTAGCCACCAGTACCACCAGCCAGGGCCGCGGTAGAGACCATGGTAGGGGTAGCTGACTGACCTCCACCCCGAGCTAACTGGGCAGGTGGTGAGGTAGCTGGTGCTGCAGTCGGAGGCTGACTCCTCTGCTGAGATAGACCTCCATGACGATGAGGACACTGTTTCTACATATGCCCAAGCTCCCCACATTCAAAATAACTCCCCGGTGCTGGCGGCGGAAACTGAAGGGAACCCCTAGCATTGGGAAGACTGGTAGAAGAGCCTGGCATGGAAGAGCCCTGAACATGTGGAGCACGGGAAGAATTCTGAACTGGAAGGGCACTTAAGTAATTTGATACACATGCGGCGGTATAAGATTAGGGTTTGATAAGAATGCGGTGAGGTAAGGTGGGATTGATACACGCCGGCAACAAGGGTCCGGCTATACCTCAACCATAATACATAAAGAACAAAAGATACATGACCCCGGGATGAAGTGGGGCTCACCAAGTCAGGTGGGAAGAAGGTGTACTGCTATCACTGATCAATGTCTCCTATTGTGGAACCACTTGCATCCATTTAAAGATGCAGCACCCCCGGCAAAAGGGACGTTAGTACCGTCGAATAGTACTAGTATGAAAACTAAACACCAGTTTAAGAATTTAGGAATACAAGATAATTATGATGAACCAATGCGGCAATAGAATAATATATATATATAACTGTTTCAACCATAGCAAGCTTATTAAAAGCTAACAACAACATTTATAGGATTTAAGATGAGGTCTTCTATAACCATCTTCACCCAAAGCGGCCCCTCCGCCTCACCCGATGTATGCAGGTGGAGGTGTACGTACAATACCACAACTCTAATAAAGCAGCCCTGCCGCCTCACCCCAATATATGCGGGTGGAAATGCATCAACGATACTAATACCAACACAAAGCGGCTATGCCGCCTCACCCCAATGTATGCGGGTGGTGGTGCCACAACAATACCAAAACCATACACAAATCGGTCGTACCGTCTCACCCCAATGCAAGCGGGTGGAGGTGCAGTCCCACAATATCATAATCCCTACACAAAGAGGTCATGCTGCCTCACCTGAATATATATGCGAGTGGAGGTATGTCACAATCACAATCTCTACACCATAATCGCTACACAAAGCGGTCATGCCGCCTCACCCCAATGTATGCGGGTGGAGGTGTATCATAATCGCAATCTCTACACAACTTGGAAAAATAATTTTCACATAAATCACGACTAGAAATTATAACATGTGGATACGTAATCCATAGTTTGGGACACGTCCTCTATTTATAATGCAATATGATAAGAGAATTTGAAATACAAATTGAACATATATCTTCATCACAAAACTTATCGGAATACTCGATTTATAATCAACATCTCAGTACTTACAAGGATAATGAGAATTCCAACTCTTAAAGAAGAGTTTACCCAACATACCTCAATTGAGCTTCCTTAAACTCTAAAACATTCCAAAATTCTTAGCAACTTCAATCTATTTTAGAAATATAACAAATTGAACCACAATTAGGAATATGATCATGTTTCTAGCTCATTTGAGCATTTTATCAAACACTAGGTGTGCATAAGGTTTCAAGGTCCCTTTTATGGAGGATTCCATCATCCCACAACCCAATCTTTACCATGCTTTGTTCAACAATCTTCCTACACCCCTTGATATCACATGAATGTAAAATAATCCACTCTCATGCCCAAACATTATGTTGCTAATTACCCATGTTCAGATGATTTCGAAATTAGGGTTTAGGGTGTAGAATCTTACCTCTAGGATGAAGACCTAGTGAGCTTTCCTTCTTAATCTTCCAAAGCTTGAGCAAGAAATGAAGAACAAATATTGGAGAACACCTTCTCACTCTAGGGCACCCTCTCTCACTCTAAAATGTCAGATAATAGCTCACAAATGACCCAAAGAGTGTATTTAACGAAATAGGGTCGTCTTTTAAAAACTCAAAAATGGAGCTCCAGAACAAGGTATGCGATCGCATAACAGATATGCGTACCGCATATCGGTCGCATAGTTTGTTACAAAATAGCCAAAAGAACTGCCTGTGTATATGGTCACTATGCGGTCCGCTTAACCGTTATGCGGTAGCATAATGCACCGCATAATAGTTATGTGGTCGCATAGTCGACCGCATAATTGCTTCTAATTGGCCCAATTAACTGCTTGACTCTATGGCCATTATGCAGTCCGCAGAGTGACTCTGCGGTCGCATAATGGACCGCAGAAATGCACTTTTCTGCCAATTTTTTTTTTTTTACTTTCCGGTGCATTGTTCAACCCAAAAGGTCCGAGTCAAGAATCCTCAAACATGTAAACCTAGTCCGACACCATGAAACATTATTTTCTTTGCAAAATTTACCGGGCTTACCACTCAAGTACTTCAAAATTTTCTGGGGTGTTACAGTTAGTCACGATACTTATTGAGTACATTGGGTCGGTTGTACTCATACTACACTTTGCACTTCGTGTGTAGATCCAGGAACTTCTGGATGCGGTAATTGCTAGGATGGTGCTAGTACCTGCTCACAGACTTTGAGGTAGATGCTATGATGCCTTCAGACCTTGATTCACATTCCTTTTATTTTCTTCAGTACTGTTCTACTATTCTGTTAATTGTACTAGAGTTTGTTTTATATTGAGATGTTGTACTTCTCGTGTACTCGTTGACACCATATTTTGGGATGGTTATAGTAGAGTTTCAATTACTTTTATCAGATATTTATGAGATTTTCCGTTGTTCAGTTTATTAATCATATTTCATTCAAATGTTTAGCTGTTATATGATTATCGGTTTTCCTAGTAAGTGTGTTAGGCACCATCACGACGGGTTGGGATTTTGTGTCATGATAGCTGGCAGGGCTAGGACCATAGATGAAAACTATTCCGTAGGTGCGGATGAATAGAAGCGTGAGTTAGGAGGAGAAGCGGTTGGTCAGAACTTAAGTGAAGTACGCAGGTGCATGATTTGGACTGCAGAAGAAGAAATTAGGAGCGCAGGTGCGAGTTCACTGGCAGGTTTTAATATTCAAAGTGTTTGAGTGTTTTCTCATTTTGGGAGATTTGGAACTCGGGTAAGGACGAGTTTTGAGAAGGGTTTTGCTACAATTGAAGAGGTAAGTGAAGTTTAATCACTTTTGATGTTAGATATTGATTACCCATTGATTTTTACACCTAGTTTGTGTAAATTTGAAGTGAAATTTGGGGATTATAGACCATGTGGTTGATGATTAAGATTTGGTATTAAGTTATTTTGGCTAGATTCAAGCCGTTCGGAGATTGATACGTCCGAGAAGGGCTTGTTAGAGGAGTGATTTGGATTGTTGAGGTAAGTATCTTACCTAAACTTGGTTGATGCACTAGTTGCCTGAGTTATTTGTGATAGCTATGTGCTATGGGTGTGCACATGTGTGGGGTTTGAACCCATGTGTGAGCACCGCGGTATTTATCCTTGTTTGTGGTAGTGCTTAGGCTATAATATACCTTGTATTGACTGTTAAGATTTAAGATATGATGTTTCCCATATTTATAAACCTTGTTGTGAACTATTTGATCCGTATTTGAGGTTACGTAGAGGTTAAATCCCCGAATGAACTTGGTAATTGCTATTTATATGATGAAACTCCGAATTTGAGCTATGATAGTACACTTTACACATGCCTATACTTTAGCCTATTATGTTTTTTTTCTTTGTGGTGTACATGCGGATTGAAGAAAGCTGATAAGTGGTTTGGTACGAATATGGAATTATTGAGCAAAATCTTGACAATGTTTGCTTTGGATTTTGCATTTCATCCGTACTTGCAATTTTTGTGGTTAATTACCTGCTTTATTTGCATATCATCTTTATATGATGTATCATTGACTGAGCAGAGCACTTGAGTAATTTCACACACACGGATGGTTCTTTCTATGCTTTATGACTTAATCACATTGTTGTTCTGTACTTGTTAAGTTGATGAAAATGTACATGTTAAGCAAGTATCATTTATAATTCTTGCTTCTTTTACCTCACCGAGGTTAGTTATGTTACTGGTTGAGTACATTAGATCGGTTATACTCATACTACACTCTACACTTAAATGTGCAGATCAAGATGTTGAACCCAGTCATCAGTAGCTGAGGCTTGTAGTAGAGTTGATCATTGAGAGATGAGGTAGAACTGCATTCTCGACCGTAGACTTGGCGCCTCTTTTCTTATGTATTGTTGTCTTTAGTTCATACAGTATTGTTATTTTGCTTTCAGACTTGTATTCCGTTGTAGAGCTCATGACTTTGTATTTACCAGTTCTAGGGGATTTATCATATGCTGGCATTATTATGTTATATTGAGATTTCACACTTATCTTATTTTTGTAAATTCTACTATTTCTGTTCTTTATTGTTATATTTATCTTCCCTAGCAAGTGTGTTAGGCGCCATCACGACTGATTGGATTTTATGTCCTGACAGATGTGATTTGAGGCTTCGAGTAAGTTTGTATTGTGTTCTAGGGCTTGTTAGTATGTTTGGATGAGGTCCGGAGGGCCTGAGTGCGTTTCAGATTGTTGACGGATCATGTTTAGGACATGGGAGATTGCTAAAGGTTTTTGATACCTAGTGCATTCACACCTACAATGGATTGGCCACATGTGTGAAGCCGCAGAAGCGGCGTATGTATTGTAGAAGAGGAGGAAAGCAGGGGTCATAGATGCTGACGAGGAGCCGCAGATGCAGATGCGCAGCTGCACTAAATGGTCCATAGATGCGGACACGGCTAGGAGATGGAGAGTTCGTTGTTGCAGAATGAGATCGCAGAAATGGACTCGCGGATGCGAAACATTTTCCGCAGGTGCGGAAGGTACAAGGTTGGAGCGCGATCGCAGAAGAGATATTTTTGCCACACTTGCGGTACCGCAGATGCGGTTAAGTGACAGCAGATGCGGAATTACTGGCAAGTTTTTATATCGAAGGGTTTGGGTGTTTTCTTATTTTGAGAGTTTTAGAACTCGGTTATGGGTGGGTTTTGGAGTGTTATCACCATAATGGGTGAGGTAAGTGAAGTTTAATCACTCATGATGATAAATATTGATTACCCATTGATTATTATACCTAGTTAATGTGAATTTGAAGTAAAATTTGGGAATTTTAGACCATGTTGTTGGAGAGTGAGATTTGGTTGTTTGGGGGTCGATTGGATGAAATTAGTATGGTTGGACTCGTATCCAAATTTGTGAGTTTTGTCGGGTTCCGAGGTGCGTGCTCGTGGTCGAATGTTTTAGTTGACTTTTTGAATTTTATTAAATATCGGATCTTTATTATACGAAATTGCTTTATATTGCTTTTATTTATGTTATTAAGTTATTTTGGCTATATTCGAGCTGTCTGGAGTTGGATTTGCGTGGGAAGAGATTATTAGTGGATCGATTTAGGTTGTTTAAGGTAAGTATCTTGTCTAACTTTGTGTGGAAAAAATCACCCCTTAGTATTTGGGTTGATTATACTATTTGAATTATGTGGAAGACGTGTACATGAGGTGATGAGTGTACACACATGCTTATATGTGGTCTTTGACCAGTGTGGACTATTAGGTTACTTATAAGCACTTAATTGATGTTTTTATTAATTGTTCTATCTTTTGTTGCCAATTTTATTCCTACATGCATTAATTGATGTTGTTATAAAATGTTCTAGTTTACTCTATCAAGTTGTTGTTATATGCATTTATTTATAGTTGTTACATGCTATCCTCCCCATTGTTGAGTTATTCTTATGCATTTAGTCATAATTTCTATTTCATTTTATCTCTTTCATTGTTAAGCTTACGCTACGTACTTGATTTGGGAGTTGCCATTTCACGGCAATACCTTCATTGTTGAGTTATTGAGGTCGTAGTTGTGAAAGCTATTAACAAATTGTGGTTGAAGTATTGATTATTGAGACATCCTTCCTTGTTGAGTTGTTTCTCATTCATTTTGTTATTATTGAGATTCTTGTACACATTGTGGTTGAGTCGTGGGCTATGTATTGTGGTAACATTGTTATCATTGATTTGGTAATGTTGTGGCATAAGGGCACATGTGATGCAAGTGGATTATTGTGTTGTGATATTGATACAGTTGCGGTCGTATAAGGGTGGGTATTGAAACGCATGCGGTGAGATAAGGTGTGATTTATATGCGTGTTGGTAGTAAGGGAATTACTTGTAGCCACGGGGCAAGATAAGGGGGTTAAGACGTGTGTAGCTATTTTGGAAAAATTATTTTTAAAATAAATGCAAGGCTCACGCGGTGATTATGACTTGTGAATGTGAAAATGAGGTGTGGTGCTTCGGTGGTTATTCTGGTTGTACATTCTATGTTGATAGAGCTTGTTGATGGAACGATTATTGTTATTCCTTCATTTATTTTACTTTTATTTGACTGTATTTGATTACTTGTTGTTCTTGTAATATGCTCATTCTTTTTATCCTTTATTGCTTTAAATTCCGTTGTTAGCCTTACATCATTCTGCTGCTTTGTTGTCATTTATTTCTTTGCTTTCCTGTTATTAGATTATATTATATTCAGTTCAAGTTTCTTTTGCCTAGTAGGTGTCTTGACCTGGTCTCGTCACTACTCTACTGAGGTTAGACTTGATACTTACTAGGTACCGTTGTGGTATACTCATGCTATGCTTCTGTATATTTTTCTGCAGATCCAGGTACTTTAGCTCGTGCCGGACGCTAGTGATTGATCAGATATTCCGGATACTTCAAGGTATACCTGCTTAATGCTCGCAAGCCTCGGAGTCACCTTCTGTTATTGCCTTTAGTGTTGTTTACTTTCTTATCGAACAGTGTTGTATTAGAGATTCTTAGTATACTTCAGTAGAGCTTATGACTCAGTTCCACCGGTTTTGGGGATATTGTGACCGTTGTACCATTTGGATTTGACTATGAAAGTTATTAGTTAAAATTTATCATCTTAGTTGTTAATTCTGTTAAATTATCAATGTATTCTAGGCTTACCTAATCTTAGTGACTAGGTTCCATCACGATATCCCAAGGTCGGAATTTGGGATCATGATAGTCAAGATACTTACTGAGTACCTGAGGTTGGTTGTATTTATACTATACTTTTGCACCTTGCGTGCAGATCTTGGAGTTGAGCTGTTGTGGACGACGAAGGCTATCATTGAAGATGTATCCGCATTGCAAATACAAGCTACCACTTGTTCTTGGTAGTTTAGGATTTGTACTTCTATTTATGAATATTCAAATAGATGTTGTACTTAATCTTCGTACCAGCTTTGTAAATCCAAATTTTAGTGGTTCATAACGTGTACTACCAATCTTTGGGGTATTTTTATGGATATTCACGACTTGTACTTAATTATTGTTATTGACAATCCTTCATTAAAGTTGTATTATACATTGTTTGTCTTACCTAGCATGTTGGGGTTATGTGTCATCACGACTAAGTGGAATTTTAGGTCGTGACACCTTCTCTTTTCTTTACTATAGATATAAATATATCTCTACAACAAGGTATTATTGAGAAACATTACCCTGTATGAATGATTTTACTTATTATTTGATGGTGAATTTTTGATATATAGTAATTTATGAAGTAGATTTCTAATTTATACTTAATGAAGTATTTTAATTATTTAAACCATTATGTAAACAATAAGTAACTATACCAGATTCTCAATATTCTTGCTTTGGTATAACTATATGTTATATTGATTATAATTTTCAATATATACTTTACTTTATGTTTATATTTTTAATAATAAAAATAGATAATTATATTTTTTATAATGAATAGTTAAATTCATTAAAATTATAAACTAAACATTGATAATATATTTTTCGTACTTTGACACACAAAAGTTCTTTATAAAATATTGGTCAAACACAATTTACTTATTTAATTTTAAACAAAATCACTTCTCTAATGTATTGGTCAAACACAAACTTATATTCTCCATAAGTAGATTTTTTGAAAAGAACTTCTAGATAAAACATTTTTCAAAATAAGCACTTTTTGACATCTACTAACACTGCAAACACCAACTACCATTATCAACCTTTAGGATCTTCTAGTGCACACCCAAGTGAGATACGTAAAAGACTAGGCAATGATCGTGAACCCAAGTTTCATCAGTTCCTTGTAAGATTTCAACTTCTCCACTGCCATTTTGTATAGTGATAGTGGAACAGAGGCCAGTAAGGTTTATTCACTTCAAAACACTATTTTCTTTTTTAGTATAAGGTCTATTCACTTCAAGAGCAACATTATTCAATGTCTACAAAGAAAAGGAATCATCTATGCCTTAATGCGACCAGTAGATAGAGTTGTTCCTAGTAGAACTACTTAGAAAATGCTTATAGGAAATGAAAATAATTGATTTAACCAGAAGTAGAAGAATCTACACTTGTCTACCATCTGTATCTGATACTACTTTATGTTTAGTAATGATCCAATATGTTATTTTGAGTTTTATCACATTGTTCCTTGGTTTGAGGCTTCCTATATGTTCTTATGATGCTTGGGGACTTGCAGATGTTGATGGTTTGGACCTGAGGGTGTAACGACCTGGCCGGTCATTTTGTGTATTTGAGTCCCGTTACCGTATTTGATTCTTCTCGTATGTGTGTTTGTATTTTTGTGCGCTGGGTGGTGGTTGGTTTGGCTTCGGGAAAGTTGGAGAGTGAATCGAGACACTTAGTCTCATTTTAGAAGGTTAAGTTTTAAGAGTTAACCAAGGTTTGACTTTTATGTAAACGAACTCGGATTAGAATTTTGATGGTTCCAGTAGGTTCGTATGGTAATTTTGGACTTAGGCATATATTCGGAAATGGATTTAGGCACATATTCGTATGGTAATTTTGGACTTAGGCATATATTCTAGAGATCGCTTTATTTTCTAATAGTTGCCAATTTGTAGGACTGGAAAATTTATAGATTTGACTGCGGGTTGACTTTGATGGTATTCTGATTGTTGTTCCCGAACTTGGTATAGGTCATTTGGGACTTGTGTGCAAAGTTTGGTTAGAATTCAGATTGGTTAGGCTTGCATCGGACGCTTGGTTGCAAGTTAGAAGTTCTTGATTTTAAGAGAGTGATTTTGATGATCGATTCTTGGTTTTCATGTTATTCGTGATGTTTCGAGCCCTTGGACAAGTTTGGATTAGGTAATGGAATTTTTTGGCATGATTGGATGAGGTCCCGGGAGGCTCGGGTGTGATTCTGGGTTGTTTTAGACCATTTCCCCTTTGTTTGGAGTTACTAGTTTTCAAGTGTCCAGCAGTAATTCACGATTGCGGATCTTGCCTCGTGATCGTTGAGTAGAGAATTTGGAAAATGAAGTTTTACCCTTCGCATTCATGGAGACTTGTGGTCAGGCTAGAGGATTGCCTTAGCGATCGTAGGTGTGGGGCCGCATTCGCATAGGCTTAGCTGAGCAGGTGCCGCATTCGTGGGCGGTGCATTCACGAAGAAGAGTGTCCAACTGGGTTGATTTTATACTTCGCTATGGTGAAGGTTGTGTCGCGATCGCGATGAATATCGATGTGCAAGATTTTTAAGTTGAGATTTCGGGACTTTTACCCACTTTATCATATTTTGAGCCCTAGACTTCGAGAGTGGGTAATTTTGAAGAGCAAATTCACTACATCATTGGAGGTAAGCAGTTTATACTTGAATTTGACTTTACGTCATGTATTTTTCTTGGATTACTACACCTAAAACAATAACATACCCAGTCTTATCCCACATCAAGGGGTCTGAGGAGGGTAGTGTGTACGCAGACCTTACCCCCACCTTGTAAGGATAGAGAGGCTATTTCCACTAGACCCTCAGCTCAGGAAAGTATAAGCACCACATTAATAAAAATATAGACAAGAAGGGACAGTACTAAAAAGCCATATAAAAGCAGAATATAAACAGCAAGATATTAAGGTAATCAACAATGAGAGAAAACAACGGTTAGTCATAAAAACCTACTACCCATAGAAAGCGAGACTGCGTGCCAATACTAATGTTATGAACACTCTAGACTACCTATTCTACTACCATAATCCTCGACCTCCATACCTTCCTATCAAGGGTCATGTCCTCGGCCAGCTGAAGTTGCGTCATGTCTTGCCTAATCACCTCTCCCCACCTCTTCTTTGACCTACCTCTACCTCTCCGTAGGCCCTCTAATGTCAACCCTTCACACCTCCTCACCGAGGCGTATGTGCTCCTCCTCCACACATGACCAAACCACCTAAGCCGCGCTTCCTGCATTTTGTCCTCAATAGGGGCCACACCCACCTTGTCGTGAATAACCTTATTTCTGATTCTATCTAACCTGGGGTTCCCGCACATCCATCTCAACATCCTAATATCTGCTACCTTCATCTTTTATATATGAGCGATCTTGGCTGGCCAACACTCAGCCCCATACAACATCGTTGGTCTGCCCACCACTCTGTAGAACTTACCCTTAAGTTTCGGTGGCACCTTCTTGTCATAGAAAACACCGGAAGCGAGTCTCCATTTTATCCATCCCACCCCAATACAATGTGTGACATCTTCATCAATCTCCCCATCAACTTAAAACCTTTAGATTCTAGGGTCTACCTCCATACCTCTAATTCCGCGTTCATACCGTCTCACGTCTCATCAATCAATACAATATCATCTGCAAATAGCATGCACCACGGCACCTCCCCTTGGATGTGGCGTGTTAGTACATCCATCACCAAAGAAAATAAAAAAAGGCTGAGTGCCGACCCCTGATGCAACCCCATCATAACTGGAAAATGGTCTGAGTCCCCACCCACCATCCTCACTTGGGTCTTTACTCCATCATACATGTATAATCAACCTAATGTAGGCAACATGCAAACCTCTAGCCTCCAAACATCTCCACAAAACCTCCCTCGGAACTTTATCATACGCCTTTTCTATGTCGATGAATACCATATGCAAGTCCTTCTTTATCTCCCTATACTACTCCATCAATCTCCTAACAAGGTGGATGGCTTCTGTAGTCCAACGCCCTGACATAAACCCAAACTGGTTCTCAGAAATAGACACCCCCTTCCTCATCCTTAGCTCTACCACTCTCTCCCATACTTTCATAGTATGGCTAAGCAGCCTAATACCACGATAGTTATTGCAATTCTGGATATCACCAGTGTTCTTGTATACAGGAACCATCGTGCTCCACCTCTACTCTTTGGGCATTTTCTTCGTTCTAAAAATGACATTAAATAACCTAGTGAGCCACTCCAAGCCTGCCTTGCCCGCACTCTTCCAAAACACCACCGGGATTTCATCCAGCCAGGTCATTTTGCCCATACTCATCTTCGCATAGCCCCCTCAACTGCATTAACTCTAATCCGCCTACAATACCCAAAGTCACAACGACTCCCGGAGAGTTCCAAATCACCCAGAACAATGCTCTTCTCCATCTCCTCATTCAAGAGACTATGGTTGGCTTTATATGATGTTATTGGGTTGTATTTGACAAGATTCGAACCGGATAAAGTTGGATTTTTAAGGATTTGGAATCTTTGGTTATTTTTTGCTTGTTAGACGAAGATAAGTTTCTTGTCTAACCTTGTTAAGAGAAAAATCCCTACGATTTGACTTTATCACTACGTGTTTAATGTATCGGGGGTGGTGTACATATGCAGTAATGAGCGTATATGCACTTACCATATTTACGTCATGGCCGGGGTAGAATTGAAGTATTTTATGCCTTGTTTTGACTATGTGCTCATTTGATTCATGACTTGTTAGCTTATATGACTACGTTTGCTCTCTTATTCATGGTAGAGATCATGCCTAGGTTTATGGTTAATTATGAAGGCATGTGAACTTGTTCTTCATTTGTCGAATTGCTCGAATTATCCGTAGTCATATTGAAATTCTATGAGCACATATATGTATAATATTTTAAGTCCTTGTGCATATATTTTATATGTGGATACTTGATTCGGACTGAGAATTTTGGCACGAAAGTTAAGTCATGCAGATGAGGTACAGTTATGGCATAAAGGTCATGATGATCGGATATTTGACTATGAGTTAGCTAAAACCTCCTCTTTGCTCTTGGATTAGGATCTGTCCCTCAAGAGTTAGGTGATTACCCATGTTACTTTGGGCACATGTTACTTTGGGCACTGTATGCATGGTCGATACATGGAGTTTGTACTGGGTTGATACATGAATTTGGTATCAAGTTTTGGTGATACATGGATTGTGTATTGGGGTACACGGAGCTTGTATCAGTTTGAGCATACATAGATATTTTTGACTCACTTAGATGTACTTACTTAGATACTAATTGTTACTTGACATCCTTATATGCAAGTTGGGAGCCATGACTCCATTATTTGAGTATGTTATCTTATAATACTATATTTGGCGATGTTATGATTATTTTTTGTACTGGAAAAGCATGCGTAATATCTTTCAACCGTTGATATCTTTGATTCTTGTCATTCATGAGGTTATCTACTATTTCAGCTCTGAGTTCTAATTATTATATCCATTGTTGCAAGTATTTTGATAGATCTAGCCTCGCTACTACTTCTTCGAGGTTAGACTTGATACTTACTGGATACCGATTGTGGTGTACTCATACTATGCTTTTGCATATATTTAGTGTAGATCCTCAGGTTGGTGCTAGCGGAGCCTCCCATTGTGCTTAGGCGGTTCCATCGGTGTAATTACCTAGCCGATTGTTTTATGTATTTGAGCCATGTTCCCCTATTTTATACTTTCCGTATGCTTATTTATTGTTTAGTGACTTGAAGGGATGGTTGCTTTGGTTTTGAGGAAGTTTTGCAGTGAATTGGAATACTTAGTTCTATGGTGGAAGCTTAAGTTATAAGAGTTAACCGAGGTTTGGATTTTCTATAAACGGCCTTAAAATAGTATTTGGGTGATTCCAATAGGTTTGTATGGTGACTTTGGACTTAGGCGTATGTCCGAATTTGGATTTATAGGTTCTTAGGTTGAATTGGCTCTATTTGGCGAAAGTTAAAAAATTGAAGGTTTGGAAGGTTCATAGGTTTGATCGGGAATTGACTTTAAGGCTATCATGTTCGAATTGTTTTTTAGAAAGTTAGTATAGGTTTGTTATATCATTTGGACTTGTGTGCAAAGTTTGGGGTTATTCCGAGTTAGTTAAGACGTGGTTCTACATGAAAAGTTGGAAGTTGACTAGTTCATTAAGCTTGAATTGAGGTGTGAATTATAGTCTTGATAATACTTTGCGTGATTTGAGACCTCAAGTAGGTTTGTCTTATGTTTTGGGAGTGGTTGATATGTTTGGACGGGGTCCCGAGGGGCTCATGAGTATTTCAGATGAATTTCAGATCATTTGAGCTTGGTTGGACAGCTGAGGTTTTGCAGGTGTCTAGTGTGCTTCACGATTGTGGAGAAGGTCTCGAGATCTCGTAGGCTAATTTTAGGGTTGTGTCATTTTGGAGCTTCACATTTATGATTGGTATGTCACGTTCATGAAGTATTGTGAGCAGTGGCCTTCACGTTCGCGTTAAGGGCATATGTTCATTTTGTGTCAGGCAGGATGAGGGTTGGCTAGGCATTTGGCCTTCGTATTCGCGGGAGGGAAACCGCGTAGGCCAGTGGGATGTTGTGCATCATGTTCGTCGACTGGGCGCCGCGTTCGTGAAGTGTTAATTTTGGTAGTGCAATTCTTATGCTTCTCGAACGCGAGGCTTGGGCTGTGTTCGCGAAGGGTATCACTAGGGAGAGAATATTGTATTGAGGGTTAGCCTCATTTTATCATATTTTGAGATTGGGCGCTCGAGTTGGGTGATATTTGAGGCAATTTTCACCCATTTGAATCGGGGAATTCTAAGGGCAAAAATTATGGTTTTTGTAAGAAATTTTGAAGATTGATTATTTGGGATTTGAACCCCAATTTGAAGTCGGATTTGGATGAAATCTGATATTTGGACTCGTGTTGGAATGGATGATCTGGATTTGTTAGTTTTGTTGGGTTCCAGGGAGCGATCCTGGGTTGAGTTTTTTCTATTTGATAGAGATTGGGGCTTTATTACTTGGAATCCATTTTTATAGCATTGTTTGACGTTATTGAGTTATTTTTGGCTAAATTTAACCCGTTCGGAGGTCGATTCAAGAGGCAAGGGATTTTTAGAGTATTGATTCTCGCGCTTTGAGGTAAGTAACTTGCCTACGCTTGGGTGCTGGGGTGATGTACGCATTTGGTGACGAGCGTATATGTGTACACTATGGTTATTCATGATTTGTGTAGACTTTAGGCTATTACATGCCTTGTTTTGCTAATATGCCTTCGTGTTACCTTATTTTCTCTACTTGTATAACTACTTGGACTATTATTCATGCTATAAATTATGTCTAGGATATGTGCTTATCCGTTTAATACATGATAAGGCTATTTTGCTGTGTTGAGTTGTTTGCCTTGATTGTAGTCATTATTTTCAGTCATGATATTATACTCGCTTGTTATGTCATCACTTATATATACTTCTTACCTATTATATCATATGTTGTTGGTTACCTTACTTGAGTATTACGGGTTTGAGTGGAATTGTGATACATTGGTATGAATTGTGTGGTATATTAATTTATGATATCGTAAGATATTTAAATATTGTGATGTGAGCACATTAATGATTGAACCTAGGCCATAAATATGATAATATTTACATTGCGGTGACGCGTATGTCAGGACCCCAATTGGGTTGAGTGGTATTGATGTTCAGGTGATGCGTGCACCAAACCATTTGGGTTGAGTTATGATGATTGTTAACTTTTGACCCGATCAACACTTGGGCTAGGATCTGCCCCTCCGGAATCAGGTGATAACCTATGTTCTTTGGGCCTTGTGAGTGAGTGGCTTTATATGCTGAGCAAGGGGCTTTATGTCAGGCACACGTACAGTGCTGAGAGTGTGCTTATTTGATGATTTCATTGTGAATTCGTGGATTTGGCATTGTTACTTGTCATGCAGGCATATAGATGTATGTCCCTTATGCTAATTGATATTCTATATCTTGAAATTGATGACTTAACTAATTTGATTATTAAGCATGTTTTTTTTCTATTAATGTGAATAAGTTGAACTTGTTATTCTTGAGTTTATATCCCTTTATTATCACTATTTTGTTGGTAATGTCATTGTTCATGGTTGAAAGTGAGTAGCGGACTTTACCAATCTCGCCACTATCTTCAATCCAAGGTTAGGCTTGCTACTTACTGAGTACATGGGGTCAGTTGTACTCATACTAGACTCATCACTTTATGTGTAAATTTTGGTGATGCTGATAGAGTTGACTGATAGAGAGTTGCACCAGTACCATTTGGAGATTTCAAGGTATCTTTGTTGTTTCCGCCCGTAGACCTTGGAGTCCTATCCTTACTTTATTCATTACTATTTATGTATTTATGAAAGTGTTGTATCGTTCTTCAAACAATTGTACTTATTATTATACAGAGCTCAAGTACTCGTTGACACCAGGTACAAGGATGGTATTGCAGTTGTACCGCTATATTGCTTCAGTTATTTATCGTATTCCGATTTTGAAGATATATCTTATTATTGTTAGAGTTTATTTCTTTATATTTATGTTGGCCTACCTAGCTAGTAGTGTTAGGCGCCGTCACGGTTTAGGTAGGATTTGGGATCGTGACAAGTTGGTCTAAGAGCACTAGATTGCTTAGGTCGCACGAGACATGAGCAAGTCTAGTAGTGTCTTGTGGATTGATACGGAGACGTCTGTACTTATCTTCGAGAGGCTACAGAGCTATTAGGAAACATCACTTTCTTCCATTCTCTATTATGCAAATTTTTTTATCTCTAAGTCTAAATCCTTAATTTTCTATTCTCCTACAGATGATGAGGAAACAATCGTCAAGTGCAGCTCAGCAAGCACCGGTACCCCAAGCTAGGGTCGTCAGAGGTCGGGGTCGAGGCAGAGCATGCGCCACAGCTAGAGTCTCCTGCTCGAGTGGCTGTTGTGGAGCCACTAGTATCTCCTATTGAGAATCATGTTCATGACTATGAGAATGAGTCGGAGGTACTAGCTCGGGTTCCCTAGGGCCTATTTGTTTCACTAGATATTCAAGATGTTTGGTCCGTATGATTCGATTGATTGAGAGTTTGCCTCAGGTCATGGCATCTTCTACTATACCAGCTACTTCGCATGCAAAGGGAGGAGCACAGACTCCAGCTACACGTACACCAGATCATGTGTCCCATGGTTATCAGACTCCTACAGTGTTACTAGTTAGGGGAGTTCAGCCTATGCTTGCCGCACAGCCTAAAGATAGGCCCACAGTGTCAATTGATGAGCTGAAGAGACTTGATATGTTCACCAAGTTTCATCCTCCTCACTTCAGTGGTACACCTTCAGAGGATGCCCGTGGATTCTTAGTTCATTTCCATGAGATTTTGCTCAATTTGGGAGAGTGGAGTCCAATGGAGTTTATTTCACCGCCTTCCAGATGCAGGGTCCGGACAAGAGGTGGTGGCAGGTTTACGAGATGGGTCGACCAGTGGGATCACCTCCTCTTACCTAGGCTTAGTTATCCAGGGTCGTTTTGGAGAATTTCATTCCTTGCACTAGGAGAGAAGAGCCGAGGAGGAAGTTTGAGCACTTTCAGTAAGGCCTGATGTCACTTGCTGAGTATGTGATGAGGTCCACGGATCTTTCCGGCCATGCTATTGTTTTGATACGCATTGAGGAGGAGAGAGTGAGGAGATTCATTGATGGTCTTAACCGTGGTATTCGCATTGCTATGGGTAAAGAGGTTGAGACTGGGACTCCATTTCACCAGTTGTGGAGATAGCGTGTCATGTTGAGAACATTCACATTGAGACCTAGGAGATGATGTAGGATAGGTACAAGAGCTCCTGACGTTCAAGGATTTTTAGTGGTGCCTCATCTAGAGGTCGGGGTCGGTTTGGGGGAGGCCAATCTAGCAGGACAACTTATCATTCACCATCACATAATCGATAAGCTTTTATGCAGTCTTCATTCAGTGTACTTCCAATATAGAGTTCCGATCGCACTTCATCTATTTAAGGTTAATCATTACCCGTTTCTTCTCGTGGCTATTCTAGTTCATGGGGTCCAACTCAGGCCCCGCAGTCATTCCAGTCTGAGGTTGCTATGAGTGTGGAGAGTTGGGGCATTTCAGGAAGTCTCACTCTCATTTTCGCAGAAGTCCAATGCAGCAGGGAGGTTAGACTACGTTTCTAACGCCGTTTGCTACACCACCCGCTCAGCCAACTCAGGGTGGAGATCATCCAGAACGAGGTCGTCCTAGAAGGGGAGCTCAGTCTTGTAGAGGTCAGTCCAGATTCTATGCATTTTCGTGGAGGACCGAAGTTGTTGCTTCTAATGCAGTGATTATAGGTATTGTATCTATGTGCTACAAGGATGCTTCAGTATTGTTTGATCTGGTTCCACTTATTCATTTATGTCATCATGCTTTGCTTCTTGTTTGGATCTGCCTCGTGGTTATCTTGATGCTCTTGTGTATGTGTCTCCACCTGTTGGTGATTCTATTGTGGTGGATTGAGTTTATCAGGCATGTGTGGCCACTATTTGTGGTTTTGAAATGAGGGTGGACTTTCTATTGTTAGGTGTGATGGATTTTGATGTGATCTTGGGTATGGATTGGTTATCCTTGTACCATACTATTTTGGATTGTCACACTAAGACTGTGACGTTGGCGATGTCGGGGTTACCAAGGTTGGAGTGAAAGGGTTTTCTTGGATGCACTCCTAGTAGAGTGATCTCATTTCTGAAGGCTCAATGGATGGTTGAGAAGAGATGTTTAGTATATTTAGCCTTTGTCCGAGATGTTAGTTCTGATACTCCTACTGTTGAGTCAGGTCTAGTAGTGAGGGAGTTTCGGGATATGTTTCCAGCATACCTATCAAGCATGCCACCTAATAGGGATATTTATTTAGGCATTGATTTGGCAACGGGCATGCAGCCTATCTTTATTCCTTCGTATCGTATGGCTCTAGCAGAGTTGAAGGAATTGAAGGAATAGTTGCAAGAGTTGTTGGATAAGGGGTCCATCGGGCCTAGTGTTTCACCTTGGGGTGCGCCAGTGTTGTTTGTTAAGAATAATGATCGGTCTTTGAGAATATGTATTGAATATCGGTAGTTGAACAAGGTGACAATCAAGAACAGATATCCATTGTCATGTATTGATGACTTACTTGACTAGCTTCAGGGTGTTCTCAAAGATTGAGTTGAGATCGAGGTAACACCAATTGAAGAATAGGGTGTCAGACATCCCTAAGACTGCTTTCTAGACTTGTTATGGGAAATATGAGTTTTTGGTGATGTTATTTGGGTTGAATAATGCCCCAAAATGTTTCATTCACTTTATGAACAGTGTGTTACATCCTTATTTGGATTTGTTTATTATTGTGTTCATTAATGATATATTGGCGTATTCCCGTAGTACGGAGGAGAATGAGCACCATTTGATGATCGTGCTTCAAACTTTAAGGGAGAAGAAACTATATGCAAAGTTCTCCCAATGAACGTTTTGATAAGACTCGGTGGCATTATTGGGTCATATGGTATCTGGTGATGGTATCAAGGTGGACTCGAAGAAGATTGAGGTATTTTAGAGTTTGCCCAGACCTTCTACCGCCACAAATATCGGGAGCTTCTTAGGTAAACAGGTTACTATCGTTGCCTCGTAGAGGGAATTTCATTTATTTAAGCCCCATTGACTAAGTTGAATTAGAAGGGTGATCCGTTCAAGTGGTTGGATAAGTGTGAGGAGAGCTTTCAGAAGCTCAAGACAACTTTAACTATAACTCTAGTGTTGGTTTTTCCTTTAGGATCGAGATCATATATGGTTTATTGTGATGCTTCGTGGGTTGGCATTGCGTGTGTGTTGATGCAGGATGGTAGGGTTATTTCCTATGCATCACGCCAGTTGAAACCCCGTGAGAAGAAGTATCTAGTACATGATTCTGAGTTAGTAGGTATTGTACATGCGTTCAAGATTTGGAGGCATTACTTATATTGCATGTCTTGTGAGGTGTATACGGATCATCAATGTCTTCAACATCTATTCAAGCAAAAGGATTTTAACTTGTGGCAGTAGAGGCTGTTGGATCTATTGAAGGACTATTATATCACCATTCTTTATCATCCGAAAAAGGCCAATGTGGTAGCAGACGCCTTGAGTAAAATGGCAGAGAGTATAGGGAGTTTAGCAATTATTCGAGCTGGGGAGAGGCCTTTGGGTATGGATGTTTACGATTTGGCCAACAGGCTCGTGAGATTGGATATAATGGATCCTAGCAGGGTTCTTTCTTATGTTGTATCCCAGTCATCTTTGTTTGAGTGCATCATCCCCACTTGCTTGTCCTCAAGGACACAGTTCAACGAGGTGGTGCTAAGGAATTATCTATTGGTGATTGCGGCTTTAGGGCAGGATTTGTGTTCTTTATGTGGATGGGTTGAGAGATTTGATTCTTGAAGAGGCTCATAGCTAACAGTATTCTATTTATCCAGGTGATTCAAAGATGTATCGTGATTTGAAGCAGCATATTTGGTAGTAGAGGATGAAGAAAGACATTGTTGGATACTTTAATTGTCAGCCGGTCAAGTATGAACATTAGAGACCTGGTGAATTACTTTAGAATATTGAGATATCGTAGTGAAAGTGAGAGCGCATCATAATGGACATTGTGGTAGGTTTGCCACGGACTTTGAGGAGATTTGATGTTGTTTGGGTCATTGTGGACAGACTGGCCAAGTCTGCACATTTCATTCTAGTAATGATTTCCTACACTTCAGAGTAGTTATCAAGATCTACATCAGGAAGATTGTCCGCTTGCATGGTGTCGTGTGTCTTTTATCTAGAATCGAGGCACTCATTTTTCTTTGCATTTATAGAGAGTCGTTTAGCGTGAGTTGGGTACGCAGGTTGAGTTGAGTACCACATTTCACCATCAGATGGATGAGCAGTCCGAGCGGACCATTAAGATCTTGGAGGATATATTGAGAGTATGTGTCATGGATTTACGAGGTTAGTGGTACCTATTTCTTCAATTAGCAGAGTTTGCATACAATAAAAACTATCAGTCGAGCATCCAGATGGCTCCGTATGAGGTATTATATGGGGGAAATCGTTCTTCGGTTGGTTGGTTTGAGTCGGGTGATGCTAATATATTGGTCCTTTTGATGTGTTAGAGAGAGTGGGAGAGGTGTCCTATTGACTTGCTTTTCCATCCAGCTTATTAGGAGTTCACCGGTGTTTCATGTTTCCATGCTTTGAAAGTACTATGAGGATCTGTCACATGTGTTGGATTTCAATTCAGTGCAGTTAGATGAGAATGTGGCTTAAGAGGAGTAGTCGGTGGCCATTGCATAGGCATGTTCGGAAGCTGCGATTGAAGAATATTGCATCAATAAAGGTTCGGTAGAGGGGTCAACTGGTCGAGGAAGCCACGTAGGAGACCTAGCATGATATGAAGAGAAGATATCATCATCTTTTGATATCCAAGTATGATATTAAACTCATTCAAGGAGGAAAATTTGTTTAAGAGGAGGAGAACGTAATGACCCAGCTGGTCATTTTGTGTATTTGATCCCCATTCCCCTATTTGATGATTTCTGTATACTTCTTTGTTGTTTTGTGACTTGCTAGCGTTGTTGGTTTTGTTTCGGGGAAGTTTTGAAGCGAATTGGAACACTTAGTTCCATGGTTGGAAGCTTAAGTTATAAGAGTTGACGGAGCTTTGACTTTTATGTAAACAACCTCAGAATGGTATTTTGATGGTTCCAATAGGTTTTTATGGTAATTTTGGATTTAGGCGTATGTTTAGATTTAAATTTGGAGGTTCCTAGGTTGATTTGGCTATGTTTGGAGAAAGTTAAAAAGTTTAAAGTTTGGAAGGGTCATAGGTTTGACGTGGAGTTAATTTTGAGGCTATCGGGTTTTGATTGTTGTTTCAAAAGTTGGTATATGTTAGTTATGTCATTTGGAACTTGTGTACAAAATTTGGGGTTATTCTAAATTGGTTAGACGTTGTTCGAGATGAGATTTGAAAGCTGGAAGTTGATTAGTTCACTAAACTTGAATTGAGGTGCAATTTGTAATTTTGATGATACTCTATGTGATTTGAGACCTGGAGTAGCTCCGTGTTATGTTTTGGGCTGGTTGGTATTTTGGATGGGATGGGGTCCCGAGGGGATCGACATCGTTTCAAATGGATTTTTGATCATTTGAGCTTGGTTGGAATGCTGTAGCTTTGCTACTGTCCGGTGTGATTTGCGATCACAAAGCAGGTCTTGCGATCGAGAATGCTAATTTTGGGGAAGTGTCATTTTAGCGCTTCGCGTTCTTTATTGGTGTGTCGCGTTTGCGAAGCATTATGAGCAGTGACTTTTGCGTTCTCATTGTATGAAGTAGGATGGGGTTGGCCAGGCATTTGGCCTTCGCGTTCGCAGGAGGGCGACCTCATTTGCATAAGCCAGTGCGATGTTGTGCATCGCGTTTGCCGGTTGGATTCCATGTTCGTAAAAGGTTACTTTTGGTAGTGGGATTTTTGTGCTTCATAAACGCGAATCTTGGGCCGCATTCGTGAAAGGTATCACTTGGCAGAGTATATTTCTATCGAGGGTTAGCTTCATTTTATCATATTTTTAGATGGGAGCTCGGATTGGGGCGAGTATTTAGGAGATTTTCACCCACATGGATTGGGTAAGTGTTCTTAACATAGATTTTATTATTATTACGATTCTATCATTGATTTTGACTTTTTGTTGGTAAAATCTAAGGGGTAAAAATGGGGTCTCATTAAGAAATTTTGGAGAGTGATTAATTAGGATTTGAACCATGATTTAAAGTCGAATTTGGATGAAACTTGTATATTTGGACTCATATTGGAATGGGTGATCGGGGTTTGTGACTTTTGTTAGGTTCTAAAAGGCGGGCCCGGGTTGACTATATGGGTTGACTTTTTTCTAGTCGATAAAGATTAGAGCTTTATTACCTGGAACGATTTCTATAAAATTGTTTGATGTTATTGAGTTTGTTTTTGCTAGATTTGATCCGTTCAGTGGCCGATTAGAGAGACAAGGCCTTTTTGAGTATATATTCTTGCACTTCGAGGTAATTATCTTGCCTAGGTTTGGCTTGATGTAACGACCTGACCGGTCATTTTGCGCAATTGGTGCATTATGAATTGCATGTATCATCAGTTTTTGTTTTCGAGTGGTTTGGGATTGATTTGGAAGAATGATCCTTAACTAGGAAGCTTTATGTTGAAAGAGTTGACCATGTTTGACTTTTATGTATTTGACCTCGAATCGGAGTTTTTATGGTTCCGTTAGGTCCAGATGGTAATTTTGGACTTCAGCATATGCCCGTATTTGCATTTGGATATTTCTAGAAGGGTTTTGCTCAAATTGGTGAAAGTTTGCAATTTAAAGGTTTGGAAGTTCATAGATTTGATCGAGATTTGACTTTGATATTATAGGATTCATATTGTTGTTCTAGAATTTAGGATAGGTTTGTTTGTCATTTGGTACTTGTGTGAAAATTTTGGTTAGATTCCGAATTGGTTAGGTTTGAATCAGACGCTTGGTCCGAAGTTTGAAAATATGGACTTATGAGATTCATCTTGATTGATGATGAATGATTTTGATATTATTTTGTGTGATTTGAGGCCTAAAGTAGGTCTGTATTATGGTTTGGGACTTGTTGATATGATTAGACGGGGTCCCGAGGGGCTCTAGTGAGTTTCGGATGTGTTTCAGAACATTTTTTCTTCGTGTATGATTGCTTGTTTTCTCTGAGTTACTGGTGTTGTTTTTCCTTATTCGTGATCGCGTAAGGAATACCACAATCGCGATATGTAAGTTGGAATTGGGCGTTGTTCCTCTATGCGTTTGTGACTGGTGGATTGCATTCGCGGAGATTGAGTGGTTTGGTCATCGAGTTCGCAGTATGAGGTTCGCTATCGCACTTCATCGTGGGAGTTGGGGGTCTCTCTCTTCGTGTTCGCGTGGGAATGGATGCATTTGTATAGTTTTGGTGCATTTGGTCATCACGTTCGCGGGGAAAAGTGTTGCGAACCGAAGTGTACTTTGGTAGTGTTTATCTTTGTTCTTCGCGATCGCGAAGTGGTTCCCGCAATCGGGAAGGGCTTACCTGGAGTAGTGTTATAAGTACTCTATTTCGGAGTTTGACCTCATTTATCACATTTTGAGTTTGGGAGCTCAGATTTGGGCAATTTTTGAGAAAATTTTCACTATTTGAGTTGGGGTAAGTATTTATTACTCGGATTTGATTATTTTACATGATTCCATCTTTGATTTCATCATTTGGTTAGTGAATCTTAAAGGGAAATTAAGGATTTTTGTCTAAACTTTTCTAAAGTGAATATTTGAGATTTGAACATCAATTCATAATCGAAATTTAGTGAAATTAGTATGGTTGAACTCGTATTTGAATAGGTTGTCAAAATTTGCAAGTTTTATCGGGTTTCGAGCTACGTGTAACAACCCGACCGGTCGTTTTGCTTTCTAGATCCCTGTTCCCCTAAATAAGACCCCGTCTATTCTTTTACTGTTTCATGACTTGCGGGAATGGTTATTTGTTTGGAAGGGTTCGGGTTGAAATCGGAACACTTAGTTCCTTAATATTAGCTTAAAAGGGTTAAGTTTTACTTGGGTCAACATTTGTAGTAAACTACCTCGGAACCAGGATTTGACGGTCCCAATAGATTCGTATGATAATTTTGGACTTGGGTGTGTGTTCCGACCGGGTTTTGGATGTCCCGGGAATGTTTCAACGCCTAACGTTGAAAGTTAGCTTATTGAAGGTTTTAAAGTTCTTTAAATTTGATTTGGATAAGGTTTGGTGTTATCGAGGTCCGTTTGGGATTCTGGGCCCGTGAATACTTCCGTATGGTGATTTAAGACTTGCACGCAAAATTTGGCATCATTTTGAGTAGTTTAACTATGATTCGGCGCGTTCGGAGAATGTTGGAAGAACTTGAAGTTCATAAGTTGATTCTATTGGTTTTGGGTTGTGATTCTTAGTTTTAAAGTTGTTTTACGAGTCCCTGGGGTTCTAAAGAGTCCGTCTTATGTTTACAAACTTGTTGGTATGTTTGGATGAGGCCTCGGGTACTACTCGGATGATGCACGGATTGAGTTTGAGCTTGAAAGAGGGGCTGTTGGTACACCAGTTCTGGTGTGCCCACACCTGCGATATTTTGGCCGTAGGTGCGAGCTCTTGGCCGTAGAAGAGGTCTTGTGCGAGTGGCAAGTGATCCGCATGAACGTAGGAACTTCCGCAGAAGCGGCCTTGCTTCTACGGTGAAAAGACCACAGGTGCGAGAAGAGGCTGGTCAGGCCTGGACCGCAGATACGCTCTACTTTCCGCAGAAGTGGGAGCCCGTTGCAGAAGCGGAGTCAGCCATCCTGGGATAGGACCGCACCTGCGATGGATTTTTCGCAGGTTCGGCATCGCAGATGCGGCCCTAGGTCCGCAAAAGCGGAAACGTTGGAGGCAGTAAGGTCCATTTAATACGGGACTTAGGCCATTTTGGTTCATTTATTTCACTTCCTGGGTGATGTTTGGAGTTTATTAGAAGGGAATTTCTACCTAGCTATTAAAGGTAAGTGATTCCTGCCCAATATAAGTTAAATACATAGATTATGGGTAGATTTTAACATGTAAAATATTGAAATTTATGGGTTTAATTGAAAAACCTAGGTTTTGATGAAAATGGGATTTAACCACGTAAATGGTTATGGAATTGGGTGAAAATGGTATAATTGAGTTTGTGAGGTTATGTGTAACTATTATCTTCGAATATTTTCGAAATTCGGGCACGTGGACCCGGTGGCAAATCTTAGGAATCTTCCAATTTGGGTTAGGTAATTACTCTAATAGTTAAATTATGAACTTTTGAACATGTATTGATTAATTTAAATAACATTTGACTAGTTTCGGGTTGTTTGGCACCGAGTTGTGGATTAAAAGCATATTTGTGGATCGGAAGTGAGCTTGAGAATGAGGTAAGTCTCTTGCCTAATCTTGTAAGAGGGAACTCATCCCCTTAGGTGTGTTTTTGTTGTGAATTACTTGTGTGGGGAGCTATGTACGCACTAGGTGACGAGAGTCTGTGCGTAGCTATATTCCATGACATGTCTGGGTAGTCTTAGAATTACATCATGCACTGATTGTATCATTATGTTCATTATGCATATTAATTGTCTTAAATGAAGCTGAGATTAGGCATTTTAAGGTTGAAACCCTCCAATTTAGATTTCATATCTTTGGGAAGAATTGAGGAATATATAATAACTCTGAGAAATCTATGTCCACTCGCGTCATAAGTATTTTTGCGGGCGAGTTAAACTTCTCTACTCTCATGGGAGCGGGTCGTTCGCCTCGACAGGTTAATATATGCATCTATGGTTCGTGTCGTTTGACCCTCAGCAATGCACACAGTATATATATATATATTTGGATCGGGTCATACGACCTCGACATAAATCGTGCGTAATAATACTCGGACCCTGATTTCACTTGATATTACTTTATGGCTCTAGAGGTTGTAAATTTATTAAATGACAGGAATTGATTTGGGGGTTAAAGATGTTGATTAGAGATTTTGCAATTTATTATCAATTAATGGGTCATTTACTTACTGCTTGACATTGTGTTATTATTGTTGTTTCCATGGCCTATACCTGTTTAGAATTCCTGTATTTTATTGTTGGCCTATACTAAGTGTCGATGCCGACCCCTCGTCATTACTTCTTCGAGGTTAGACCGGATACTTACTGGGTACATGTTGTTTATGTACTCACGCTACACTTCTGTACTAATCGTGCAAGTTCTGAGGCAAGTGCATCTGGTAGTTATCCCGGCGCACGCCCCTGATATTTCGAGACTTAGTGGTGAGCTACTTTCCGAGTCCGTTCTGCAGCACTTGGAGTCTCTCTTTGGCTTTTATTTCCTGTCTACTCCATTTCAGATAGTAGTTTAGTTCTTTGTATATTCTACTAGTAGCTGATACACTTGTGACACCAGGTCTTGGAAATTTTCTAGTAGACACTAGATGATTTTTGAGTATTTGTTTCACCACACTTGTCCTTGTAATTGCTCACACTTTATCTTTTATTAAATTTCTCACCTCTCACTTATTTAATAATTAAAAATCAACCATTTCTAAAATATTAAAAGAGATAAATACATGGCTAGTTCACCGTTGGCTTACCTAGCGGCGATGTTGGGCACCATCACGACCTATAGGGTAAAATTGGGCTATGACACTACAGGTCCGGGATGACTTTTTGGTTGACTGAGTATTTGATTAAAGATTTGACCTTTATCGTTTGTGTTTTGTTTCTATGGCATCATTCGATGTTTTTGTGTTGCTTTTGGCTAATTTCAAGCCGTTCGAAGGTCAATTCATGCGGGGATGGCGCTTCTGGAGTATTGATTTGGCTTGCTTGAGGTAACTATTTATTTGGTCTTGTCGCATTTGTGACCATTGAGTCATTTTTGTAAAGTAGGCTATCATTACAATTGTGAAGCCTTTATCGCAATTACGGTATTTGAGAGGGCTGTCAGGGTTCTCTTTTGTAATCCCTATTTTGAAATTGCTAGGGTTCGCAATTGTGAACCCAAGGTCGCATTTGCGACTTTCACGGCTGAATATAAGGGCTGGAAAAATAGGACTTAGTCTCATTTTCATATTTTGGAACCCTAGACTCGGTTAGAGACGATTTTGAGGGGGGATTTTAACCTACAAGTATTGAGTAAGTGATTTTGATTAATTTTCAATTATATTACATAATTATTTATGAGATTTAACATCAAATTCATGAATTTCAAAGAGAAATTTTGAGGAATTTTGTCTATGCTTTGAAAAATGAAAGATTGATATAGGGTCGAATTGGACTCGGATTTGAAAATAAAATGCATATATGTACTCGTTGGATTATGGGTAGTTGAGATCTGCCCTTCGACTCGGGTTTTGACTGGGCAAGTCCGGGGTTGATTTTTGGAAAATTGTGTAAATATCTTAGCTTTATTAATTGAAATTTATTTCTCTTGCATTGTTTGATGATATTAAGTCGCTTTGGGTTATATTTGAGTCGTGCTAAGGAGAATTTTAAGGAAAAAGCCATTTTTGAGTATTGATTTGGCCTAATTGAGGCAAATATCTTACCTAACTTTGTGGGGGGGGGGGGATGAACTACTCTTTAGGATTGGGTTGGATTGTACTTTTTGAATTATGCGGAAGAGAGGGTAACAAGTGTATATACGGGCTTACAAGTGAACATTGACTAGTTTAGACTTTTATGTTACTTATAAGCATTTAATTGAAGTTGTTATTATTCGTTCTATCTTTCATTGTCAAGTTTATTCTTACATGCTTTAATTGAAGTTGTTATTACATATTTTATTTTTTATTGTCGAGGTTACTCTTATATGCATTGTAGTAGTTTTTATTACATGTTATCCTTTTCATTGTTGAGTTATTCTCATGTATTTAGTCGTAATTGCTATTTTATGCTATCTCTTTTATTGTTGAGCTTATACTATGCATTTGAATTTGAAGTTGCCATTTCATGGAAATACCTTCATTGTTGAATTTATTGAAGTTGTAGTTATTGAGAACTATTAACACAGGTTGAAGTTGTTGATTATTGGAATATCTTTCCTTGTTGAGTTATTTCCCATTTATTTTGTTGTTATTGAGATTCTTGTACATATTGTGGTTCAGCCGTAGGCTATGTGTTGTGGTGACATTGGTATTGTTGATTTTGATAATGTTGTGACATATGGGCATGTGTGGTGTGAGTTGATTATTGTGTTGTGATATTGATGCATATGCCGCGGTATAAAGGTGGTGTATTGATGTGCATGCGGCGATTATAAGATGGGATTTATGTGTGTATTGCTAGTAAGGAAATTACTTGAAGCCATGCGGCGAGATAAGGGGGTTAAAGCGCGTGAAGCTATTTCGAAAAAACTATCTTTAAAAATAAATGCATAGCTCACACAATGATATAAGAAAGATTGCTATTGTGATTGTGACTTGTGATATGTGAATATGAGGTGTGGTACCTCGGTGTGATGCTTGTTGTACATTCTATGTTGGAAATACTTGTTGATTTGAACGGTTATTGTTTTGTTTCCTTACCTCATTTCATTCGTATTTGATTGTAATTGGTTACTTGTTGTCTTTATCACATGTACACTCTTTGTTGTCATTTATTACTTTTATTTCCATGGTTAGCCTTGTATTGATAAATTTCTTTATTGAAATTTATTTGCCTTTACTTCCCCTTCCCCGTTGTTGAATTTTATTAATATTCTGAACAGATTTCTATGTCTAATAGGTGTCTTAACCTGACCTCGTCACTACTCTATTAAGGTTAGGCTTGATACTTATTGGATATCATTGTGGTGTACCCATGCTACGATTCTGGACATTTTTGTACAGATCCATGTACTTTTGCTCGTGCGGGACGCAGTGTGTTGATTCAGACATTTCAGAGATTTCAAGGTATACCTGCTTGATGCTCGCTAGCCTCGGAGTCAGCTTCTGATATTGTCTTTACTACTGTTTACCTTCGTATCAAAACAATATTGTAGTTCAAGATTCCTAATGTACTTCATTAGAGATTATGACTCTGTACCACTAGTTTTCGGGATTATATGACTATTGTTCCTTTTTTATTTTATTATGATATTTATTAGTTTAATTTAATGTCTTAGTCGTTATTTCTGTTAAATTCTCAATATGTGTTAGGCTTACCTAATCTTAGAGATTAGGTGCCATCACGACTTTCTAAGGTGGGATTTTGGGGTCGTGACAATAATATATTTATGACGGATACAAGGCCCTATCTAATTTAAATAAAATAAATTTGACGGTTGTTTCGTTTTAATATATTTTTCTTTTTTAACTAAAAAGGTGAACTTTGAACTACTACTATTCTACGCAAATATTCCATAGAGACTTACCATCGTCAGATTTGTTATATATATTTAATTTCTAATAAATAATTCAAAGAATCTACATAGCCATATAGGCTGATAAACATATATAGATTCAAAATCTAAGGTGACATTTTTCTTTTTTATCGACCCAAAAGGTCGTTTTAAGTTTTAACCCTCCGTTCCCTGATCTTAAATTTTTCTTAGGTTCATTTAGTATTCTATCACTAACGTATATGGATGTCTTGGCTACCAAAGGGTTCGGGAAGATTTTGGAACTCAATTTGGCCATTTGAAAAGTATAAAGGCTAAAATAGCAAACTAGCTCGTCAATTCTAGTAATAATATTTTGGTTAATATTTTGAAGCTTCAAGCAAGTTTATATGACGTGTTAGGGCTTGTAAAAATATTCGAATTAGTACCCAAGGGGCTCGAGAGCATTTTGGCCTTGCGAAAGTTGAAACATTAAGGATTCTTAAGTTGATTGAGTGCTCGGCTCACTATATAGCATTCCACTTTGTATTTTAAAACTTTGGATTAGTCCATATAAGGTATTTCTACTAGTTGGGATGATTTGGAGGGATCTCGGAACACTCGGGTGAGTTTTGGGGTTTTCGACGAAGGTTTATAGGTGAAAAACCAGCAAACAGTTGCACTAACAACTGGTGGGCGCGGCATTCCTCGGAAGTCCCCCAAGTCAAGTGAAACCAGGGTCGTGCCGCGATGAGTATCACGCTCAAGCCAGGCACAATTCTAGCCATGGCGTAGCTACCCCTTGTGTAATGGACTTTTTCTCCCTTTTGTATAAATAGCCTCATTCCGTGATTTTGGTCCATTCTAATACATTTTGGAGACTTGGGAGTTTTAAGTTCAAGGATTTTGAGCTAGATCTTCACCTACAATGTTGGGATAAGTAATTATAACTAAAACCTATGAATATATCATGAAGCTATGATTTATTTTGTCTTTGAAACAAGGACTAAAGGTGAAATCAAGAGGTAATTTGGAGAAAACCTAAAATTACCTAATGATGATTTAAGTGCCTAAATAACCTTAGATTGGAAATATAAGTACAGAGTTGGACTCGCGGGGTAATGAGTCAATGGGGTTTGACTGTATTTTTTTTGATTTTGACCAAGTAGACCCGGGGTTGACTTTTGTTGACCCGGATCAACATCGAATATTTTTCTAATTGAGTCATATGATTATATTTGACGATGTTAAGTGCTTTGAGTCTAGATTGTGGATGTTGGAGGCTTCAAAGGGAGGTAAAGCGGTATAGGAAGGTTAAAGCATACATGAATAGAGATAAGTATCTTTGTTGATTTTGATGGATAATTTTTCCATAATAATATTATTGCTACGTGATTAGTGTAACGTATATGCAAGGTGAAGAGTATATATACATATGCCATAGTTAATCAATGCTTAGGATAGTTTATTATGACTTCTTATGCCTTGTTTGCTATATGCTTTACTTATTGCATGTTTTACTTGTTGTATGACTATTTGAGCATCTTATTCATGCTAGTATAATATAAAAGACATTCTTCATATGCTAGTTTAACATTATGGATTTCATACACCTATTTTACATAGTGGAACTATTTAGTCATACATTGTTTCTTACATACACCTTGTTAGCATATTTATCTTTTTCTTATTACTTATCTTGAGATTGTTAGGAGCCGTAATGCTATGGGGGAGTGTGGACTCACGTTCTTATTGAGGTATCGGTTAAGGGTATGTTATACATGTTGCTTAAGGGAATATGGATTTATACATGGATTTGAATTCATTCCACTAGTGTGTGATTACCTCATACCATATTTGTGCAGGTTAGTGATTTATGATAATAGTTGATGAGTTTGAGCATAAAGTTGGAAACTTTATCTGTTTTAACTGATTATTTGTGCTACTTGATGCATTCTTAAATGCTCTACTTGTACATATCATCTATATATGCTGATTTAAAGTATTCAATACATGCATTGGACTTGTTTAATCGAGGTATTTTACATCACATCCGTGCATAGTTTATTATGATATGTTCCGTGCATCTCTTCTATCTATATTATGTATATGAATTGCATAGGTTTATAAAGAGAGTACCTTTTGACAAAACCCTCGCCACTACTTCGTTGAGGTCGGTCAAGGTGCTCATTGAGTACTTGGGTCAGCGTTCTCATACTAAACTTCTATACATTTTTGTGCAGGTTCTAAGTCTGGTACCAGTGGGACCAAAATATTATCTAGGAGTGCTTTCTCGAAGATTCAAGGTAGTGCTACATGATCAATCCGTAGTATCTTGGTGTAATGACCCAACCATATTTTTTGTGTATTTGAGACTCATTCCCCTATTTGATGCTTCCTGAATGTTTGTTTGTTATTTTGTGACTTATAGGGATAGTTGGTTAGGCGTCGGGAAGGTTTGAGAGTGATTTGGAACACTTAGTCTCTTTTTTGGAAACTTAAGTTGTAAGAGTTGAACAAGGTTTGAATCTTGAGTAAACGACATTAAGTTTGTGATTTGATAGTCTAACGGGTTCGTATGGTGATTTGGAACACCTGTGCACTAGACGGGGTCCCGGGGGGCTCGGGGGTGTTTCCGAATGTTTTTGGATCATTTTGGATATTGCTAGCATTGCTGGTGTTGGTGCGTCGCACTTAAAGTCTAGTGCGCAGGTGCAATATATTTTACGCATAGAACAAAGGAGGTTTGGTCATATGGTTGATCTCATCTGCAAGGTGGCTGGTTGCAGATGTGATGTCGCAGATGCTGTCGCGCGCTTGTGAGGAGTAGGCTAACTAGGATCCCGCACACCGGCAAAGTGTTGGAGGCACCTACGGCTTCGCAGATATGGATATTTGTCGTAGGTAGAAGGGAAGGATGATAGGAGGCAGCTCACAGAAGCGAGAATTTTGGTCGCAATTGTGGTCTCGCATGTGCGAGATTTTTAGCCGCAAGTTCGATTATGCCTAGGGAGACGACTTAAGAGATTTATTTCAGGATTTTATCTATTCTCTCATATTTTGAACCCCAAACTTCGAGAGGTCGAGAATTTTAAGAGCAGTTTCACTGCTACATCGGAAGTAAGGAATTTTCACTCGAACTTGGCTTTATATTTTGGTTCCCCATGAAGTTTTACACATAAAACTTGGAATTTTAAAATAAAAATTAGAATTTTTGTCTACAACTTAAGAGGGTGTATTTTGAGGATTTGAGGGTCGATTTAGACTTGGTTTTGGAATCTAATCAATATTTGAACTTGTGGGGTTATGGGTAGTCGGGATCTACCCCTTGACTCGGGTTTTGACCATATGGGGCAGGTTGACTTTTGGGAATTTGATTGACGATTGAAGATTTATTGTTTGGAGTTGATTCCCATGGCTTTGTTTGACGCTATTGAGTTATTTTTTACCAGATTCGAGTTGTTTGGAGGTTGATTTGAGAGGAAAGTCTATTATGAAGGTTGAGGATATTACTAGGAAGAGGTAAGTCCCTTGTTTATTTTTATAAGAAATGCTCACCATAGGTGATCTATTTACTACTTGTTGCTCGAGTTAGGAGCCGCGTATAAGCGAGATGACGAGCGTATATGCATAACCAAATTTTGACCATATTCGATAGAGTTGACTTTTGTTATGCCTTGTTTGGATTTTGTGAAGTTGTTATCCATGTCTCAATTGATTTTATGACTATGTGATAATTGATAAATATGACTTAGGAGCATGCTTAAGATTATGACTTGTTGATTTAGGCATAGAAGATTGTTTTTTCCATGTTGAGCTTTATTACTAATTCGTAGTCATACACTTATCTTAGTTGCTCCATGATTTGGTGGTTATATGGCATAAATAATCATGTAAAGTAATATGAATAAACGTGTGCATGCTTAAATAGCTTATTGAGTCGTTGTGACAAACTGAATTGAATGATTAGCCATAGCCATATTCTAGCCATATGAGCTTTTATCCGCATTCTTATTGTTGTCATCCGGTGCTCATTTATTATATTGTTTCATACATATATGCATGAGTGGAGAGTTGGTTATTTAGAAAAGTGATGATTGTGGCACTATGGATATCTTGAGGGGATATTGATTATTGGTTAGTGATCATTAATGTAAACGATCAACGCTTGGATATGGACTCGTCCCTCCGGAGTTAGGTGATTACTCATGTTACTTTGGGCCAGGTGAGCGTAGGCACCCTAAATTTTTTGTAGTTCTTTGGACGCGCAGCCTATCTCGGGCACATGGGTTTGTGTCATGATGTATTGAGAAAGGGATCCTTAGAATATATATATATATATATATATATATATATATATATATATATATATATATATGCATGCATATTTTGACTCATGTTGTGATTTGATATAAATGTTATTGGAGTGCATCATGTCTTGATGTGAGAATCGAGGTGTTGATATCTTAATTGATCTTCTTATCTGTAAAGCATACCTAAACTATATTGCTTGAGCTTTTGTACTCAGTTTATCATATAATGCTTTATTCCGTATATTATGTATGATTCATCGTGCGTTGATTATTATCTTGAGTCTAAATATTTCTCTTCTATTCTCTCACAAATGGTGATAATGAGCGCTCCAACTGCGACAACTAGTAATGGAGAGGTAACACCATCGGTTGTGGCTGGGAGAGGTAGGGCCAAGGCTCTAGCTAGTGGCCGCACAGTCACAACTAGAGATGGAGCATCCACTGGGACCAGTGGCTATGCAATGGTAGTTGCAGCAAAACCACTTGTGGATTAAGTGGAGGATCAATTCATATATTATCATGTTGAGGCTCCAGTGCACACCGAGCTTCCAAAGGGTTTCGTTACCGCACTGGTATTTTAAGAGGTCATGGCTAGGATGGTCAGTTTTATAGATGCATTGACTCATGTTGGAGTAGTTTCGATGGCCCAAGCCACATCTCATGCCATAAGGGTAGCTTATACCCATGTCGCTAGCACTCCAGAGCAATATATTATAGCAACTAGACATGTAGTTGAACCTTCCATGTCTGTTGATGAGAAAAAGAGATTTGAGTGATTTTAGAGGTTTGAGGGCGATGCTTCATAGAAAGCCCAAGACTTTCTAGAAATATGTCACTAGATGCTTTGGAATATGGGCTTGGTAGAGTCCAATAGGGTGGACTTCACTACATTTCAGTTAGAGGAGATTCCAAGAGATGGTGGCAGACTTATGAGCTGGGCAGGCTGCTAGTTCATCTCCTCTTACATGGACTCGTATTTCACATCTATTTCTTGAGAGGTACATCCCGCTCACCAAGAGGGATCAGTTGAGAGGCTAATTTGAGAACCTTAAGTAGGATCGTATATTAGTGACTGAGTATGAGGAGAGATTCAGAGTTGTCTCGTCATGCTACCTTCTTGATCACCACCGAGAAAGAGAAGTTGAGGAGATTCATTTAAGGGATTGCCTTATTGTATCAGGATTGCTACATTCCAAAAGGAAGAGATTGGGACTACTCTCCATCAGGCAATAGAGATATCTCAGAGGATCGAGTGTATTCGCAACCAGGGGAGAGAGGGAATGACGAGAGATAAGAGGCCTCATCATTCTGGTGGCTTTAGTGGTACTTCATCAGGAGGTAGAGGTCAAATCAGTAGAGGCCGGCATGGTAGACCATCTCAGTTCTCATAGTATGGAGTATGTGGTTCAGTGGCTCTATCATCTTTAACACCTCAATTCCATCGTCTTTTAGTGCTCTTGCAGAGAGCTCATATCATGCTCTGTCTGTTCAGGGTTTCTCCAATTGCTATTCAGGTCATCAAGGGAAGTATCAATCTCAGCAGCCTCATACAGCGAGGGGTTGCTATGAGTGTGGAGAGTTAGGCCATGTGAGGAAGTATTGCCCCGGACTTAGTAGAGGCGCAGATCATCAGAGTTCTTAGTCAGTGGTTAATATGCTAGTTGTATCACCCCCTTCCCAATCAGCTAGAGGGGAGGGCATGCAGTGAGAGGTCGCCCTAGAGGGGGGTCAGACTGGTGGAGTTTCGACCGGTGGCGTTCAAGCTCGTTGCTATGTTTTTCTGGGTAAACCCAAGGTGGTGGCCTCATATACTGTGATTATAGGTATGGTTTTAGTCTATCACAGAGATGCTTTTGTGTTGTTTGACTCGGGGTCTACTTATTCATATGTGTCATCGTACTTTACTCCTTAATTGGATATACCTTTCGGTTATTTTGATATTCATGCTCATGTATCTACACATGTTAGTGATTCTATTATGGTGGATCACGTATATCGATCTTGTGTAGTTGCTATTGGGGGTTATGAAACTAAAGGGGATGTTCCGTTGCTTAAAATGGTTGATTTTGAGATGATTTAGGGTATGGATTGGTTATCATTATACCATGTTATTCTTAATTGTCACGCTAAAACCGTGACGTTTTTATGCCGAGGTTGTCGTGGTTAGAATGGAGGAGTTCTCTTGGTCACACTCCTAGTAGGGTGATTTTATTTCTGAAGTCTCAACAAAATGGTTGAGAAGGGGTGATTGGTATATCTGGCCTTTGTTAGAGATGTTACTGTTGATACTCCTACTGGTTAGTCAGTTCTAGTAGTAAGGGAGATTTCGGATGTGTTTTCTGTAGACCTACCGGCGTTCCACCCGATAGAGATACTTCCTTTGGTATTGACTTGGTGCCAATAACTCAACCCATATCTATTCTACAATATTGCATCGTGCCAGCTGAGTTCAACGAGTTAAAGGAGCAGTTGCAGGAGTTATTGGATAAGGGATTCATGAAGCCAAGTGTTGACTCTATTTGCCGAAAGTTGGCAAGTTGAAGGCTTGGAGAGTTCATAAGTTTGGCTTGGAGTTGACTTTGATGATAGTTGGGATCTGATAGGTCAATTCAGTTGTTTGAAACTTGTGTGTAAAGTTTGCTTTGAATCCAAAATGTGTAGGCATGAGTCGGACGTGTTTGGCGAAGTTAAAAAGTTTGGAAGTTAAGAGATTGATTTTGATCGTCGATTCTTAATTTTGATATTATTTGTGGTATTTTGAGCCCTTTGATATTATTTGAATTAGGTATATGAACTTATTGGAATGATTGTACGGGTTCCCGAGTGACTCGGGTATGTTTCAGGATATTTCCAGGTCATTTTGGATATTGTGTATTGCTGGTGTAGGTGTGTCGCACCTGCAATTCCTATTGTGTAGGGGCGGTATCGCACTTGCAAAGATTCTATGCGCAGAAACAAAGGAAGGCTTATCCCTATGGTTTACCTCATCTGAAAGGTGGATGGCGCAAATGCGATGCCGCAGATGTTGAATTTGGTCACGCGCATGCGAGGAGTGAGTTGGCTAGGAGCAAGGGAAGACTGTTGGGAGGCAGCTCGCAGAAGCGAGGATTTTGGTTGCAAATGTGATCTTACACGTGCAAACCTTTTGGCCGTATGTGTGATGATGCCTGGGCAGAAAACTTAAGAGATTTATTTCTAGATTTTATCCATTCTCTCATATTTTGAACCCTAGACTTCAAGAGGTGATATTTTAAAGATCAATTTACGACTACATTGGAGGTAAAGAATTTTCACTTGGATATGGCTTTATATCTTGATTCTCCATGGATTTCTATACATAAAATTTAAAATTTTAAAGTGAAATTTGGAATTTTTGTCTACAATTTAAGAGGGTGTATTTTTGAAATTTGAGGGTCGATTTGGACTCGATTTTGAAATTTAATCATATATTTAGACTCTTGGGGTTATAAGTAGTTGGCATCTACGCCTTGACTCGGGTTTCGACCATGTGAGCTTGGGTTCACTTTTGGTGATTTGATTAATGATTTAAGCTTTATTTTATGGAGTTGATTCATATGGCTTTGTTTGACATTATTGAGTTATTTTTTACTAGATTCGAGTCATTAGGAGGTTGATTTGAGAGGAAAGTCTATTATAAAGGTTGAGGCTATTACCCGATGAAGGTAAGTCTTGTCTATCCGTATAAGAGGAAATTCTCCCCGTATGTGATCTATTTGGTACTTTTCGATCCGGCTAGGATCCACTTATATGCGAGGTGGAGAGAATATATGCATAGCTAGGTTATGACCATATTCGATCAAGTTCACTTATATTATGCCTTGTTTATATTTTGTGAAGTTGTTATCCATGTCATAATTGATTTTGTAACGACCCGGCCGGTTGTTTTGTGAAGTAAAGTCCCGTTCGGCTGCATAAGGTTTTGAACAACTTCATATTATGTGTTATGACTTTCATGTATGGTTGAGTTCAATTACCGGATGATTCAGAGTCAATTTGGAAGAATGATTCTAGTTTTTAAGCTTAAGCGGTAAAAGTTGACCGAAATTTGACTTTTGTGTAACCAACTCCGGAATAGGGTTTTGATGATTTCAACAGCTTTGTATGGTGATTTTGGACTTAGGCGGGCGTCCGGATTTGTATTCGGAGGTCCGCAGGGTAATTTGAAGCATTTCGGCGAAAGTTGGAAAAATTAAAGTTTTGGAAGGTCGAGAGGTTTGACCAAGGGTTGAATTTGGTGATATAGGGGTCGGAATGCGATTCTGAGAGTTGGAAAAGTTCTGTTATGTCCTTTGGGACTTGCCTGCAAAATTTGACGTCATTCCGGGTTGATTTGATAGGTTTCGGCGCGAGTTTTAGAAGTTGGAAGATTTGAAAGTTCAAGAGTTCGATTCATGGTGTGATTCGTAGTTTCAGCATTGTTTGATATGATTTGAGACCTCGATCGAGTCCGTGTTAGGTTATGGAATTTATTGGTGTGTTTAGACGGTGTCCCCGTAGCCTAGAGTGTGTTTCGGATGGGCTACGGGCCATTTTTTCAAGTTTTAGAACTGTTGATTCTGTCAGCTGGTTTTCTTCATCGCGTTTGCGTCCGTGTATCCGCGTAGGAGTGCAATTCCTTTCTTCAGTTGCTTCTATCGCGTTCGCGTAGCACGATTTGGCAGCCTTCACTTTTCTTCTTTGCAATTGCGAGTGATGTTCCGCGATCGCGATGCATTAAACACCTGGGCAGAATATATAGTACTCTATTCCAAGGGTTATCCATTTTTAATATTTATGGAGTTCTAGAGCTCGGTTTTGAGCGATTCTCTAAGGTCTCGGAAAATTTCACTAAGTAATTTAAGGTTTTGTGGTACCAAGGTAGGCTAATATATTGTATTTTCGAAGTTTTTGGGTTGAACAGTGCATTGGGGAGTTGAAATTTTTTGACCTGGCGAGGCCAGGTGTAAGACCAGGCTTTAGCCTGGTGCATTAGGGAGTTGAAGATTTTTGACCTGGCGAGGCCAGGTGTAAGACCAGGCTTTAGCCTGGCGAGGCCAGACCTGTAGCGCGGTAAGACCAGGCTTTATCCTGGCGAGGCCAGGCTTGTAGCGCGGTAAGACCAGGCTTTACCTTGGCGAGGCCAGGCCTATAGCACGCTAAGACCAGGCTTTAGCCTGGAGAGGCCAGGTCTGTAGCCCGGTCCAGAACTTCGGAGTATCCATTTTCCTATGTTTTAAACCCGACCCTATTCCGTTAAAACACCTACCTTGGACCATTTTGAACATATTTTCTGATATTTTGAGAGAGGGAGAGAGGGTCCTAGAGGGAGATGTGAATATTAATCAAACAATTCTCTTTATCTCTCACTTATAACCTTGAAGATTATCAAGAGAGGCATCTAGGTCTTCTTCCTAAGATGTAAGATTCTACACCCTAACCCTCAATTTCTAATTTTATCTAGAAATGGGTAATTAGCAAGATAATTATTGGGTGTGGGGGTTGTTGTCTTACATGCATGTATCCTTGAAATATGTGGGGAGGTTGTGAGCTAAAAATGATAGAAAATGGGTTGGGGAAAGATGTAACCCTTCAAAGGGGGGGCTTAAAACATTGATGCACACCTAGTGTTTGATAATATGCTCAAATGAGCTAAAACCATGTTCATCTTCCTAATCTTGGTCCAACTTGTTATATTTCTAAAATAGATCGAAGTTGCTAAGAATTCCGGAATATTTTAGAGATTAAGGAAGCTCAATTGAGGTATGTATGGCTAAACCCCCTTCTTCCTAGAATCGAATCCCACGGTGTTCATGTAATTGAAGTAAGACCTTGATCATTATTGAATTGGCTATTCCTAATGTGGTTGAGTCGAAGGGTATATGTTCAATATTTATTCTAAATGCTTCGTCATGTCACCTTTCCATTTAAGGATATGTTCAAAATGTGGAATATGTGTTAGAAATGTTAAGACTTCATGTCAAGATTGAAATAAAGGTTATTATGCTAAATTGTATGAAAAGCCTCTATGTGCCTAAGATTCCCAAATTGTTGTGTTATGTGAACTTAACGTCTTAAACGGGAAGTCTTATTGTTGTTGATAATGATTATGATAATGATATTTGAATGTGGAAAAAAGGGACTGGAATTATGAAATACGACCAAGTGCCAAGAATGATTTTGTAATCGTGATCACTAGTGCCAATGAATCGAAAGAATATGAAAGAATTATGATGTGAGATAATTGAAATTGTGGTTATGGTTGATATCTTAAGTGAGATGGCCTAGCCGATCAGGCCATGATCGGACGTCATGCCGCACACATGGTGGTAACTGCACTGGAAATGATAATTGAAATTGTGGATATGGTTGATGTCTCAAATGAGATGACCTAGCCGATCGGGTCGAGATCGGAATCCGTGTAAGAACACAGTGGTATTGTGAATTGTGGCATATGGCACTAAAGATAACCCAACATAATAAGATGGAAATTGACTTGAGAACTTATGTGATACTTACTTGATGTTTTAGTATTGTTTTGAAGCTCTTATTCAACGCATGACTATTTTCCCCCTTGTATTATTGTTCATTCTATTGAGATGGTATTTTAGCTTTACATACTAGTACTATTCGATGGTACTAACGCCCCTTTTGCCCGGGGCACTGCATCTTTAAATGGATGTAGGTGGTTACATAGCAGTCAATGTTGATCGCAATTAGTGTACATCATCATCTTCCCAGCAGACTCGGTGAGCCCCATTTTATTCCGGGGTCATGTATTGTACCTTTTGTTTATATTGTGGTCACTTTTTGAGGTATAGCTGGGGCCTTATTTCTGGCACCATCTGTACTCTCTGTTGTATCTTTAGAGTGTCCGTAGACACTATGTGGGTTGTATGCGGGTGTTGGGAATGTTAAACCAGTTATGTTGTGTCTGATCACTTGTTCCATTCGAACTATAAGAAATATATATTTTGAGACTTAAAGGCACAATGGCTAGTCAAACGATTTAGCATCATATGTATGAACTTCCTACTGTATAATTTATGAAATCATATATTTTCTTGATCATGGGTGAATTGGGTAGAAAGAATCTAACAGGCTTGCTCCACCGGGTTCACTCGACTGAGCGCCGGTCGCTCTCCTCGATTTTGGGGCGTGACAGATTCTTTGTGGATTTTTCAAGAAAATCAATTGGTTAAGTGTTCTTAACCTAGAATTTATTATATTCCATGATTCTATCTTTAGTTTTATCATTAAATTAGTGTTTTGAGTTGAGGAAAAATGGAGATTTTGAAGAAAATTTTCAAAATGTAAAATGATGATTTGAGGGACGAATTGGTATCGAAATTTGATAATTTTGGTATGGTTAAACTCATATCGGAATGGGTATTCGGATTTTTTGAAATTTGTTGGGTTCTGAGGTGCGGGCCCGGGGGTTAACTTTTGGGTTGATTTTTAGTTTTTGATAAAGATTCAAGATTTATTATCCGTAATAGTGTCTTATGAATTTTATGTATGCTTTGAAGTTATTTTGGCTTGATTTGATCCATCCGGAGGTCATTTCACTCGAGAAGTTCGTTTTAGAGTGTCGGTCTATCTTCTTTGAGGTAAGTATCTTGCCTAACTTCATGTGGGCGAACTACCCCTTAGGATTTGAGTCTTTTATGCTAATTGTATCATGTAAAGTTTGTGTACGTGAGGTGACGAGTACGTGCACGGGCTTATTTGTGGAAAGTTGACCTTTTAGGGATCTTAGGTCCTTATGTTCACTAGATATGAAGTTGTTTTGCCATAATTGAGTTCCCTATTTACTAGTTTCACCTCTACATATTTTTATTGGAATTAAGTGCTTCATGATCCACCCTTATTGCCTATTTGACTCTTATGTGCCTTAACTGAAGTTGTTACCTCTTCTATTGCCATGCTATCCCTCCCTAATCATTCTTCCGTAATTGAAATTATAATTATCTCTTCTGTAATTATTCATCCTTAATTAAGGTTATGATTATCTTTCTGTTGTGTACCCTTAATTGAATTTATCGTATCTCTTTCGTAATTGCTTAACCCTAAAAGAAATTTAGCTATCCTATATCTTAGTTGACTTATCCTTATTTGGAATTATTGACCCGTGATATCTCCCTTGTTGTTGAATTGTACTTTGTGGGATCGTTGTTTCATATAAGTTCTCATTTATTGATCTATTCTTATTGTGACTAGTATTCTCTATTGTGTTTATTCTTTGTGAATTCGTTCTACCGTTTCTTTGTGACCGAAAGCTCTTGAGTTGAGTTACTTGACATACTTTTGTGTATTTTCATTGTTGTTATTGTACTCAGTATTGTGTAGCACAAGGTTTTTACACTACAGATGTTGTTGTGATGCACGAGGTCTTTGTCGTGTGGGTGTTATTGTGTTGCACGAGATTTCTGTCGTGCTATTATTACTATTGATATATGCACATGCGGCGTGATAAGGCGGGATATATATGTGGGTTGCGCATATGGAGAGACAAGGAAGAAATTTTATTATGCACATGTGGCGAGACAAGGCGGGTATTTACTTATTTATTGCGCACATGGCGAGACAAGGTGGGCTATGTCAAAGATTGATTTGTGATGACCTGTGATGACTTGTGATGGCCTGGGGCGTTCTTGTGGTTGATATTTGCGTAGCGGCGTACCTACTTGTGTGAGTTTTTATCTTGTGAAAATTTGTGGGGAACATTCTTACTTGTTGTTCATTTCTCTATACTTACTAGTTGGCCGGAACTGTGTTAGAACACTTGCACAAGCATACACATAGTTAATCACTCCTATCGATTTAAGAAGATAGTTCCTGAGATTATTGAGTATTTATACACACCCTCGTCTACTTGCCTTCTATGTGAGAATGGTTCAATTGGCACGTGAGTTGTCCGTGCAGTTACCAGTTGAAATGAGGGCACAAGATGCCAAGTGTTTAGGGTTCGCAAAGTGGGACCCGTGACTTGTAAATATTTTGAGGTATGGTACCTCGTGGGGATTATTGGATAAAACCTGATGTGAAAGTTGTTATTCTCATCTAGTCGCTACCTGTCCTTCTTTAAATTGTGTTCACCGGATTTAGACTGTGTTCAGCTTACTCTACTGTGTTATTACTTGTTGTGTTCCACTGCTAATTGTTGTTTCTATTTCTTATTGCAAGTACCATATTGTCATTGTCATTATGCATAGCTTTATAGATATATCGTATTCTGTTAGTTCTACACTTATACTCGCTCAGGTTATTTAGTCTAGTAGGTTTCTTGACTGTTTCTCGTCACTACTCCACTGAGGTTAGTCTTGATACTTACTGGGTACCATTGTGGTGTACTCATACTTTGCTTCTGCACAATTTTGGTGCAGGTCCAAGTATTTCGAAGTAAGTCGATCGTTAGCTAGCTGTGCGGATTCTTGCTGTGGAGACTCAAGGTAAACCTGTTGCTGAGTTCGCAGGCTTCAGAGTCACCTTTCGATGTTGTTTTTACATTATTTATCCTTATTTCAAAATAATTGTATTTAGAGGTTTCTAACAAACTCTGTAGAGCTTATGACTTGTACTACTGATTTTGGGATTGTAAGTCTTGTATGGAGATTTCTAATTTGCATTTGTCAATCGTTATTTATTATTGTTGTTCATTGTTAGGCTTATCTAGTCTCTAAAATTAGGTGCCATCACGACCTCCTACGGAGCGAGATTTGGGTCGTGACAATTTTATGACTAAGTGATAATTGATAAATTTGACTTAGGAGCATGCCATGTTGAACCTATATATGGAACACACATATATATAATTTTCTTCAATTTTTATGTAATTTTACTTGTTTATAAATATTTACTGTAATTATATTATTTTATAAAATATTAAAAATTAAATATCTATGGGGCTTACGCCCCGCTGAGACATATATAAAATGCCTCGCCTTATGTCCACGCCTTTTAAAACGATTAGTAAGGATATGACTCATTCTCGATTCTGGAACAACCAAACAAAGATCTAACAATAAATTGCTCTGAACAAGAATCTGGAAACAAAACATAAACACATGCAAAATTATTAAAAGAAAGATCGAATCATTTTGAAAAAAAAAAATCAAAACCCAGGGTTTCTGAGAAAAAGAAAGGTTATCAGACTGAAGGTGGAGATGGGGTCAACTTAAGGTTACGTACTTACGTAGAAATTTGGACACAAGTTTTTTGACAGCAAATATGGCGTGGGATCCCCTGATTATTTACAAGTGGAAAGGAGAAAACTTGGAAGATTCGAGAAGCCGCAGAATTTCTTTTTTTTTTTTTCTCCAACATGTATTTTCACGTTATTGTCCCTGTTTGTTGTGGATTTTACAATTTATAGTATGTTTGGTCAAGTTTTTTTTTTGGCTAAAAGTGGGTTTTTTTTTTGTCAAAAGTGCTTTCGGCGAAAAATTGAGGTGTTCGGCCAAACATTTTAAAGGAAAAAAAATATTTTTGAGGAGAAACAGAAACAGTTTTTGAGTTTCCGAAAATTGTAGCTTCTCTCCAAAAGCACTTTTCTAAGAAGCACTTTTGAGAAAAATACACTTAGAAGCAATTTTCAAAAGCTTGGCCAAACACTAATTAATGATCAAAAGTGTTTTTCAAATTAATTAGCCAAACACAAACTCATTCTCACCAAAAGTACTTTTTTGAAAAGCATTTTTGAAAAAAATATTTTTTAAAATAAGCAGATTTTAGAAGTTTGGCCAAGCAGGCTATTAGTCCGAGAATCCGTAGAAAATTCCCCTTCCTTTTTCAACAAATATTTTCACATTAACGGGTCCTAAATATTTGTTGGTATTATAATTTAGTCCATATTGTTTATCTATTTCGTATTAGAGAATTGTACTTTGGATATTAGACCCAATCGATTGTCATGTTGAAAGTAACCCTGTTAATCGGGTCGGGACAGCCCAATCACAGCCCGATTCGATCCGGTTCAGCCCGGATTAGCCCGATACGCTAGGGGATGGGACGGGTTGGGGAGGGTTGGGGGGTGAGGTGGAGCCGGGCGGGAACGAACAAATTTTGGTAACTGGTGCCCCGGCACCCGGTTAGCCCGGTTACCCTTTACCGGGTTTTAACCGGGCTACAACCCAGTCCAGCCCCGTTACCATTGTAAATTTTTTTAAATTTTTTTTTTTTATAGTTGCCAACGGTCAAATTCAAAAATGACTATTGGGCAACGATCATTTTTTGTAAAAAGGCCATTTCGGCCTACCCCTTAAGAAAATAGCCCCACATACCTAATAATTGATAAATTATAATTTTAACCTTTTAAAAACTATAAATAACCCCCCATTCTTCTTTATTTTTCTCACTATTTGCTCTCTTACTAATCTAATTCTCTCTTGATAATATTGCTTATTGCTCTTAAATTCTCAATTACTTATTATTTCAACTTTCATCAAATATTTACTTTAGTCACTACAAAATTATAATTATAAATATTAAGTATTCAGGTGAAGTGTGGTATAAATATTCAATATCATCAAATACCAAGCATCAGTCTACCAACTGACGTTTTATATCAAATTTAGCGTCGGAATCCCGGTACACTAGTTCCATCTCTTTCTCTTCTTTGGTGTATATTTTTATTTTATTGTTTAGAATTATTAATTTAATTTCTTAATTTGATTTACATAATGGATATATGTAGAACAACCAAAAAAAGCGTGTACTAGTAGGGGTGATAGTAGTAAGAGTAAAACTTCTAAAAATCAAGAGGTGGTGATGGTTCTTCTAGTAGCTTTACACATATTTTTGAAAGTTCACCTGAAAATTTAAATGTAGATTATGAGCAACTTTAAGAAAATTATGGTATAAATAATAATTTAGATGATATGCAATCACCTGATAATCTTGAAACAACCAGCTAAACCTGGTAATGCTAGACAAACTCAAAATACTAGGGGTGGAGGTCGTGGTAATACAGGTAGGCCTCCCCTCCCTATTAAAAGGAATCGAAGATTAAGAAGTAAGCGTTGGAATTTCTTTGAAAGACTAGAAGAAGATAAAAATTATGAAAATGTCAAATTTTTAAGGAAGTTTATAAACATGAGACCTAAGGTAAGGTAGGGGGAATGGGTCAACTTCGTAGGCACATGGTAGATAACCACCCTATTGCATGGGGGTGCTGATGAGGAAGGTGAGCAACAAAAACTTAACCTGAGTACTGGCAGTTTAATGGGTTAATGCGATATAGCGAAAGATCGAGAAGAATTAGCTAAAATAATTATTTTAGGTTGTTTACCTTTAGTTTTGCTGCTTCACCACATCTTGTTACTTATATTTAAAGAATTTATAACCCTTTGTTTAAAGGTATTCCTAGAAATACTTGTAGAGCTGATATCTTTAGGCTTTTTGGACAATATCAGACATATATCTGCTATTTGTTTGCTAGTCTTTCTTGTAGAGTTTATCTTACTTCTGATATTGGTCGTGGTGTTAATGGAAATGATTATTTGACTGTTACATGTCATTGGATAGATGATAATTTTTGTATGCAAAAACGTATTATTGCTTTTAAATATGATGAAGATCAAAGTCATACTGGTTCATTTATAAGTAATACTATCCATGAAGTTGCTATATTTTACAATCTTTTAGAAAAGGTTTTGTGTATGTCATCATTTGATAATGCTTCTAACAACAATGCTGTTATTACAACATTAAAATTGCATCTACACCCACCACTACCTGAAATATTTCATGTTAGGCATGTATGTCATATTTATAATTTAATTGTGACGAATGGCCTTGAATTATTTAGAGATGAGATCACTTTAATTAAAAGAGTTGTTGGTGTAATTCAATGAAATAATAGAAGTATTAGATTAAATGTATTTAAAGAAAAATGTGTACAGTATGGACTAAAACCAAGACTCATGCCTGAAGAAATAGTTACTAGGTGGAATTATACTTATTTATTCTTAAGATGTTATCATAAATATAAAATACCTATAACTAAAGTTTCTAATTCTCATTGTAACGATCCTAACCGTTTGTTAACATCTAGAACTTGGGATGTCATTGAAGATGTTGTAAAAAAATAACAAAAATTTTATGTGGCTACACTTGAGTTTTCTGGAGCTTATTATCCTACTATTGCAAATGGTTTAGTTCATATTGCTGAAATTTCTTTTTTACTCCATAATTTGAAGAAGAAAGAAGGATATACTTCTGTTGTTGAATCTATGGTAGATAAATTTAAGAAATATTTCTACCCAATTCCCCTTATTTACCTAATTGGTGCTATTTTAAACCCTTCTATAGAAATGGCCACTTGTCGCCAATTAATCATTGCTTTATATGTTTATATGGATATTGGACCAACTGAAACCCCTTATGTTGAAATTTGTATTTCTGATCTACACAAAAATTCACAAACTTTATATAATTATTATGCTAACACTGTTGATGCTTCTGCTGTTGTAGATGCAAATATCCCTTCAAGTTCAGTTTCAACATCTGCATCCGGTGCTTAAGAGGATAATGATGGTGTTTAAGATTATTTGATTTGGTCTACACTAGGAGAGCATCAACAAAAAAGTAGCAGGAATATTGATGAACTCCAATTCTACTTGCAAAAGTCACCAAAGACCCGTTGATAAGTGGAAACTTTGACTACTTATTAGCATCATTTAGCTTTCGTTTTAGTCCAAAAGCACTTAATTATGTTCCCAAAAACTGATGAAATGTACTTAATTGCAGGAATATTGGAAGATGAGCACCCGAGATGAAATCCAACTCAAGAAGGAGTAATCTGAACTCAAGGACAAAAATAGGCGCAAAAGCTCAAAGTGCGGACCGTAGAATATCATCTGCGGCCGCAAGTCGTGAAGCAATTTCATTAGAGAATGTTAAAAGATACGGACCACACACAATAGTGCGGCCGCAGAAGCTGGGTCAGAGCAAAAGTTCAGAGAACCTGTACCTCCAGTCCAACACAAGTGCGGATCACACAATTATTGTGCGGTCGCAGAAGAAGAGCTACGCGGCCGCACAATTCCATGTGCGGACCGCAGAAGAACAAAGTACGGCCGCAAACATTATTGTGCGGACCGCAGAAAGAGGGCAGTGCGGCCGCACTTCATTATTATGCGGCCGCAGATTTCCAACCTTTTCAAGATGAAGCAAAGTGCGGACCGCACATGGAATTGTGCGGCCGTAGAACCTCTGAAAGGGCATTTTTGTCATTCTAACTTTGTATAAATAGAAGAGTTTCACCTTTTTAGGTCAACTTTTGACATCAACTGCTACAGTAGACGTTTCTTTTACTCTTTTAGTAGTTTTTGCTATTTTGAGCTTTTTGAATATTGATTTCATCATTTTAATTATCAATATGGGTTTAATAATTATTTCTTCTCATGTTTCTTCTAGTTTAAGCATGAGTAGCTAAATTTTTACTAGGGTTGTGACTCAACCCTAGTGTGTAAACTTAATGAGTGTTTGATTTATTGCTTGTTTATGGTTGGGTGTTTATCATCTAGCCTTCTTCATATTTTTATTTGAAGAATTAATGGTTGCAAACATTAATTCATTCCTATTTGACTTAGTCTCTACTTGAGAAAGAGAGACATAGTCTAGGAAAACTTGGCTAGCAAGAAACTGGGTCAATCGAAAGATTGATAAGCCCAATTAAAGGGTTGAACCTAGAGATAGTAAAACCAGACTTGAGCTTCTTATCAACTATTTTGTTCAATATCCATTTGGACTTGAAAAAGCCAAATTTGGAAAAATCACTCTCTGACCGAGAGGTATTGAGTGGGTACTTGAGTGTAGAGCTATAATACACACGACCAATAAAAAAAGCTTTAAAGTTTACAACCCATTAGGAAAACACCTAAGTGAAGGTCATAGCCCTAGGCCTTTTATATCATTTGGAAAATAACAAAAATAATTTCCTAGTTTCATTCTTTGAATCGCAATCATAGTTTAGTTTAGATTTTTAAACAAAACTAAATATTGCGGAAGTGCATATTTAGATATACAAACTCACGCGCTAAGATATATACTACTAACACCCATTCATATAGCTCCCTGCGGAATTCGACCCCGACTCTTGTTGGGTATCACTATTTGCATCGACCGTTTTCATAACCTCAAAGACAGGAGTGAAATTGGACGAGATCAATTTTTGGCGCCATTACCGGGGAGCTAAAAAATGGTGTTAGCTATATAGTTAGGTGTGTGTTCGAGATATCTTCTTTTCCTTCCTTGTTACTAACGTGTGAATATTTTAGGTTCAATCATGGAAAACAACGATCTCGGAAACAAAGCCGTGGGGGATATGGATGTTGAAGATGATCAAATGGATGAGGTCCCTCTTGAATATCAGGCCAATAGACGAGGCCGACCACCTCAAGACAATGTACCCGCTCCACCCCTTCCTCCACCACGAGCGGCTCCACACCGGGTGTTGCCGAATGAAGGGTATGCAAGTGCTATAGGTCCTCCCCGTATTAGTGCGGGCAACTTCCAAATAATCAACGTGATGCTCACTTTGCTTGAGCAACGAGGGTTCTTCACCTGTACACCGGGTCAAAATGCATATAAAAATTTGAAGGGGTTCGTAGATACGTGTTGGGGGAGCAAACAAACAAATGTCTTCGAGGATGCTTTGAGGCTAAGGCTTTTTCTATTCTCTCTATGGGGAAAAACTTTAGATTGGTTGGAACGTTTGACAAATCATTCCATTCATAATTGGGATGAACTAGCGGAGAAATTTATTTCAAAGTACTTCTCTCCCGGGCACATGGCTATTCTTCGGGATGAAATTCTAGCATTGAAGCAAGATCCCAATGAACCACTGCACGAGATATAGGAAATGTATAGAACAATGGTGAAAGAGTTCCCCAACAATGATATGACGGAGAACATGATTCAATAAACTTTCTATCGGGGGATCAATACCACCAACCAATGTGTAGTGAACGAACTTGCCCGTGGGAACTTCATGACTACGCTCTATGCGGAGGCGTGTGATATTTTGGATGAGATGGCAGATACTTCATCGACGTGGCAATCTAGAACCAATATTCTACAAGGTGATCCTAATGTGATTCTTCTTCATAAAGAGATACATGACCATGGGTAAGCCATAGCCGAGTTGACAACCACCATGAAACTATTGGCTAAGGCTCATCTTCAATAAGTACAAAACCTGAGGCAAGTCAATGCTATGGAGGGAGTCAATATGATGGTAAAGAAGAGAGGAACAAGAAGTCCACAAGTGAAACAAAGAGTGGACAATCTTGTGCAAGAGGATAGTGGATTTGATCAAGGTGATTCTTACAATGATCAAGAGGAAGAGGTCCAATATGTGAACAACTTTCAAGTGCAAAGAAACAACTTCCAAGGCCCTATTCAACAACAATGGAGACCTTCAAATAATCAAGGCAATTGGAATTCTTCACAACCAAGGTAATTGGAATAGTGGAAACAATCAAGGCAATTGGAGTGGAAGCAATAACCAAGGGAATTGGCAAAACAATAACAATCAAGGCAATTGGGGAGGCAACAACCAAGTCGGGTGGAACAACAACCAAGGAAATCGGGGGTCGGGTTTTCAAAGGCCCCCGATGAATCAACAACCGAGCAACCCACATCCTTATCCTTCACATGGTTCTAGTTCCTCCAACAATGAAATAAGTCATATTGAGAACATGTTCAAGCAAATGATGGAGAAGAATGCCGATTCCTATGCCCAACTTGCTTCACACAACACGTCAATCCGAAACTCAGAAGTGCAAATGGGTCAAATCTCTCTAGCTTTAAATTCCCATCCTAAGGGGGCACTACCAAGTAATACGGTGGTGAACCTGAAGGGTGGGAACAATACGGGGCATGCCATGGACGTTACTACAAGAAGTGGAAGATGTGGGAATGCACTTACCTCAAGTCAAAGGCAACTTGTGGATGATGAGCAACTGGTAGAGGAAGAGAAGATCCTAAACAATGTTATGCATGCAAATGAGGAAGTGCGGATTGATATTGATGACACAGTGGAAGAGACTCAAGAGGATTTGAACCCATCTAGAGATCATGTGGTTGACATACCGAAACTAGTAGTGCAAAAAGCTAAGGCACCATTGCCTAAGCCACCTCCTCCCTATCCTCAAAGGCTTGCCAAGAAACACGGCGAGAATCAATTCAAAAGGTTCATTGATATGATGAAGAGTCTCTCGATAAATATTCCATTAGTTGAAGCGTTGGAGCAAATGCCCGGATAAGCAAAATTTACGAAGGACTTGGTGACAAAGAAGTGGTCGATGAATTTTGAAACTATTGATGGCTCTTAAGTTGGAAGTTCCTGGTGCTTTCACAATCCCTTATACCATTGGAAGTGCCGAGTTTGCAAAATCTCTTTGTAATCTTGGGGTGAGTATCAATTTGATTCCCTATTCGGTTTTCAAGACATTAGGAATTGGGCAACCAAGACCCACATCTATAAGATTACAAATGGCGACCGTTGGGGGTGATTGAGGAAATATTGGTTCGAGTTGACAAGTTCATTCTCCCGGTGGATTTTGTTATTCTTGATTGTAAAGTGGACTATGAGGTCCCGATTATTCTTGGTAGACCTTTCCTTGCTACGGGGAATGCTCTTGTTGATGTGGAAGCCGGTGACCTCACTTTTCGGGTGGGTGATGAAAAGGTAGTGTTTCACGTGTGCAAATCTATGAGGCAAGCAAATAGCAATGAAGTATGTTTGTTCGTGGACTTAATGGCCGATGTGATTATTGATGATACAAGTGCCACGATTAATGTGGGTGACATATTGGAGGTCGTTTTGCTAAATTTTGATGATGAAGAGATGGATGGCTTCATGGAATGTTTTAATTCTTTGCGAGAAATGGGGGTCGTACAACTATGCACCCTGGAAGCTTTCCTTGGATCTTGAGAATAGGAAAACTCCTCCTACAAAGACTTCAATTGAAGATCCTCCTATCTTGGAGTTGAAGCCATTTCCTCCACATCTCAGGAATGAATTCTTTGGCCCTTGTTCTACTTTACCAGTTATTCTTTCATCTTGTTTGACTAACGTGCAAGTTGACTCAACATTGGCGGTGCTCCACAAGAGGAAGAAAGCTATTGGGTGGACTTTGCCGGATATTTAGGGAATAAGCCCTACATTTTGCATGCACAAGATTAACTTGAAGGAAGATTCCAAACCATCCATTGAACATCAAAGGAGACTCAATGAAGCCATGTAATACGTGGTCAAAAAGGAGATCATAAAGTGGTTAGATGTCGGGGTTGCCTACCCCATTTCTGAACGTTCGTGGACTTCTCCGGTGCAATGTGTTCCGAAGAAGGGGGCATAAATGTAGTCACCAATGATAAGAACGAGTTGATTCCAACAAGAACGGTGACCGGGTGGAGAGTGTGTATGGACTATTGGAAGCTAAACAAAGTCACAAGGAAAGACCATTTCCCACTACCCTTTCTTGATAAAATGCTTGATAGGTTGGCCGGTCGGGCGTTCTATTTCTTTCTAGATAGATATTCGGGCTACAATCAAATCCTTATTGCCCCGAAAGATCAAGAGAAAACAACTTTCACTTGTCCCTATGGCACTTTCGCTTTCAAGCAGATGCCATTTGGCTTGTGCAATGCACCGACCACTTTTCATCGGTGTATGATGGCAATCTTTAAGGATATGGTAGAGGACTACCTTGAAGTCTTCATGTATGATTTTTCGGTAGTCGGGGATTCCTTTGATAATTGCTTGGAAAATTTGGATAAAGTATTGGCAAGGTGTGAAGAAACGAACTTGGTGTTGAATTGGGAGAAATGTCATTGCATGGTCGAGGAGGGCATTGTCCTTTGCCACAAAATTTCAAAGAAGGGCATTGAGGCCGACAAGGCAAAAATAGAGGTGATTTCTAAATTTTCACCTCCAACATCCGTGAAAGGAGTGAGAAATTTCTTGGGTCACGCGGAGTTCTACCGGCGCTTCATAAGAGATTTTTTCAAAGGGGTGAACCCCTTGTGCAAGCATTTGGAGAAAGATGCTAAATTTCACTTCAATGATGATTGCATGAGAGCCTTTTAACTGCTCAAGTTCAAGTTGACAACAACTCATATCATCACCGTTCCTAATTAGAGTATTCCTTTTGAGCTCATGTGCGATGCTAGTGATGTAGCAGTTGGAGCAGTTTTGGGGCAACGTATCAACAAGATGTTTTATCGGGTCTACTATGCTAGTAAGACCATCAATGATTCCTAAGTCAATTACACCGTTACCGAAAAAGAACTCCTTCCCATTGTGTTTGCTATTGAGAAGTTTTGCCCATACTTGATGGGTGCAAAGGTTATTATTTATACAGATCATGCGACACTTCGCTATCTTATGAGCAAGAAAGATTCAAAAGCTCGGTTGATGAGATGGGTGCTATTGTTGCAAGAATTTGATACTGACATCCAAGATTGAAAAGGGAGTGAAAATTAAGTGGCGGACCACTTGTCTCATTTGGAGGAGGAGGGGAGGCCGCATGATGGCCTTGAAATCAATGACTTCTTTCCCGATGAGCAACTCTTGGCTATTTCAATGAAATAAGGTGCCATGGTTCACCGATCTAGAAAAGTACCTTGTGTGTGGAATCATCCCGGATGAGTTCTCTTCAAATCAAAGGAAGAAGCTCAAACGGGATTGTCAAGATTATTATTGGGACGAGACTTACCTCTTCCGGATTTGCAAGGATTGGGTAATTAGAATATGTGTACCTAATGAAGAGCAAAATATTATTCTTGAAGCTTGTCACTCTTCGCCTTATGTTGGTCACCATGGCGGAGCAAGAACGATGGTTAAAGTGCTAAGTTGCGGTTTCTATTGGCCCACTCTCTATAAAGATGCAAGTGATATGGTGAAAATATGTGATGAATGCCAACGGGCTGATGGAATCTCGAAGAAGAATGAAATGCCTCTCACTACCATTTTAGAGATTGATATCTTTGATGTGTGGGGTATTGACTTCATGGGTCCCTTTATGAGTTCTTGTGGAAACACCTACATCTTGGTCGTGGTTGATTATGTGTCTAAATGGGTTGAGGCCGTTGCTCTACCCAAAAATGAAGCGAGAACTGTGATGGCATTTTGAAGAAGAATATTTTCACAAGATTTGGTACTCCGCGAGTTATCATAAGCGATTAGGGGTCGCATTTTTGCAAAAAGGCTTTTGAAACCTTGCTTAGCAAGTATGGTTCCACTCATAAAGTTATGACTCCCTATCATCCTCAAGCTAGCGGTCAAGTGCAAGTCTCCAACTGGGAGATAAAGAGTATCTTGACCAAAACAGTGAATGCTAACAGGACGGATTGGTCAAAGAAGCTTGATGATGCACTATGGGTTTATCGTACTACTTTTAAAACTCCTATGAGGATGTCTCCATATTGGTTGGTGTTTGGCAAAGCTTGTCATCTTCCGGTGGAACTCGAGCACAAAGCCATGTGGGCTTTAAAGAAGTTAAATCTTGATTGGGATGCAACTGCTAACTTGCGGGTTGCATAATTGAATGAATTAGATGAGTTCTGGTACCATGCATATGCAAGTTCGTCCTTGTACAAAGAGAAAATTAAGTACATTCATGACAAATACATCTGAAAAAATGAGTTCAAGGTGGGCGATCTTGTTTTGTTGTTCAACTCACGATTGAAGATGTTTCCCGGAAAGCTGAAATCCAAATGAAGTGGTCCCTTTGAAATTGTGGGTGTGACACATTTTAGTGCATTGGACTTGAAGAAAAAAATGGTGAGGTATTCCGAGTCAATGATCACCGGGTGAAGCATTATTTGGGACAAGCTGATGATGGCCACGTGGTGGTAGTGATTCATTTGAAGTGATGGTAATATGCGTTGTGCCGCGACATTAAATAAGGCGCTTCTTGGGAGACAACCCATGTTTATTTTCTTTTTTCTCTACTTCTTTTATAGATAGGTTTTCTTTTGTGCTAACTGGATTTAAAGTGTGTTTGCAGGACTGAGTGTGCTTTAAAGGAACCGTGCTCAGAAAAATTGGGTAAGTATGGAAAAAGTGCGGACCGCATAATTTTGAATGCTACAGCTGAAGGCAACTACAGCCACACAAATCTTGTGTGGACCGCACAAATTGAGATGAAAAACAAAAACTCTCTAAAGTTTGTTTGTCAGAGAAATAGCAAAAGTGCGGCCGCACAACGAAATCTGTGGGCCACACTAAAATCTACGGCCGCACAGCTAAATTTGCGGACCGCAGATGATCAAAGGCAATTGAACTACCAGGTTAGCAGAGTGTGGACCACAGAAGTAATTCTGCGGCTGCACTCGATCTCTTGTTCCTTAAGTTTGGCCCTTCAGTATAAATAGTACTTGTGGGGATACTGTTCGATTTTTTCACTCTCTAAGCTCAAATTTGTAAAAATTGATATTTCTTGCTAAAGTAGTTGTTCTCAAGCCTAACATATGTGATCACTCATCTACATTACTTCAAATATGGTTTCTCAAATCACTTCTAGGATTCATCAATTTTCTTAGTTTTATTTACAATTTGTTAGTTATTTTAGGCCATTTGTCACTATATGTCGATTTTATGTCTTTGTGGGGGGTTTAAATTGTGTTCGGTCAACTCCTAATTGCTATTTTGGGAATGGGTATCTTGATTATCATGTTTTATTGCTATTACCATGTCAAATTTGTGCAAAAATTGAAACCCTTCGAAAGTCTGCCCGATTTAATTTTGAAATCTGCGGCCGCACAAGAAATTGTATGGTCCGCAGAAGTGGAGATTAGGGCAGTTGGTGAAGCATGATTCTGCGGACCGCACTTGAAATTATGTGCACCGCAGAAATTCTACCGCAGCCGCAGAAATTTGTGTGCGACCGTAGATCAGACCAATCCATGTCTTCAGAGAGTTGTTATTTTGAGGTATCCAATGTGCGGCCACAATAAATATTGTACGGACCGCATTTCAGATGTGCGGAATGCACTTCAGATGTGCGGTCACACTCAAAATTATGTGGATCGTAGTTTCATCACTGCGGCCACACTTCCAAATTGTGTGGTCCGCAAAACCTAGTATGCGGCCGCACTTGCAAGTGTGCGGACTACATTTCCCCACCCAGTACTCTAGTTTTACACTGTGATCACTGTCTGTCTTCAATTAAATGACAACTGAATTCTGCTGTTGCTTGTTACAGAAAATGGTCAGATCTTGAGGTTGTGGTGACAAGTCAAAGGGGAGGGGTGAGCCTTCCAGAGGTAGAGGCAAAAGCAATTTACCCCTCGCCATCCAAAGGAAAATCCATAAGAAAGCCACAGTAGGCCGAGGAAGACAGCCCGAGCCCTCCGAATATAGTTCATATGCCCCATCTCGGGAAGAATCGGAGGGTGACTCAGTACAAGACCAACATGCGATTCAATCACACCCACAACAGCCGCAGGGAAGGTACTAACTTAGAGACGAACCTTCCTCCTCACGTAGCACTTGCGAGGGTTCGGAGAGTGCAAGTCAGGTTCAGAGCGCTCTTCTACACTTGTCCTTGAAGCACCAACAACTGGTATGGATGATATTCCGGACGGTGGTAGAGGAGGTGATACCATAGTTGCCGGTATTGAGAGGTCGAAGAAGAAAGAGGTCTGGGAGGACCGGTTTGTGAGTCTGGCTGCCTTCACTAGTTTCCGTGAGTGGTGGCCGGTGATATCGCTCACTCTTGAGTGACAATTCCAACTCAGAGATCTTGACAAGTACATTCCAAAAGTGTTGTGGCAGTTTCGAGAGAGAAAAGGGTGGATGTGGTTCACCCAGTCAGTTGTTGATGTAAAGGAATACTTGGTCCGGGAGTTCTATGCCAATGTGGCACATATCAAGAAAGGGACCAAAGTGACAAACTTGAGAAATCTGAAGGTGTGGTTCGACTAACACCCATTGAACTCCTACTTGGGGTTTGAGGACGTGGAGCCAGTGTAGTACTTGGAGAAGCTGGCGATGGTTGATGCATCTCGCCTATGGCTAGGTGAGATTCTTGCGGCCCCGGGGCCACCACCATCATGGATCACTACAAGGGTTCCTATTCAGTGGAACACCCTAAGTTTTGAGGGGAAGGGATGACAAACCTTCGTATGCAGCAGACTAGACCCGTGTCAGAACGAGACCAACTTACCTATTCCACGGGCAGTTCTAGTCACATCTATTATGGCCGGGTACCCGATTGAAGTCACATCATACTTCCAAATATCAGACAATTTGAATCTTTTCGAAATCAATTCCGAAACCGCACTTGGCTTGAGCGAAAATTGTGTATACTTCTTTGAATCTGGTCCCTTTAATACCGTTGGTGCTCCCGGGATCTGATCCATTAGAACATGAAATTCCTTAGCATTTTGGTCAATTCGTTCAGTCATTTTCCTCATGAATATCATGAGGTCGATTTTGAAAGGATCATTAGCATTGATGTCGTTCCCGGATCCACTATCTGCACCACCTACCTCATTAAAACTGAACTCCTCCCTTGTAGCATCGTTACCCGTCCTTTAAACTGTTTAATTTGCAGGGATGCTAGAAGGAATCCGAAATCCTCCATTGGAGTTATTGGTAGCAACCAAAAGTGCCTGCTTCAATTCCGTCATCACCCGGTCTTGTCTTGAGAGGTGATTCATCATTTTCCTTTGATTCTCCCTGAAACCGTCTCAACCACTCGTTCATCATCCATATCGTCAGGAGTTGGGCTTCTCACATGCTGAGGATTTTGTTCTTCGGGAACCGAAGTTGTTTCATCCCCTTTGTTGCAAGTTTTACTAGTCGAAACATCGCGCTAAAACACATCTTCGTTGTTTTTTCCATCATTGTAAGAGTTGTTCACATCATTAACTGCCATATCTAATTTTCTTTTAATAGAGAAAAAAATCAAATAGCATTAGTAACGGTTGAATTGATCAAAGCAATTACAAAATTGTTTATTCCCCATGGTGGGCGCCAAATTGTTCACCCTTAAAATTGTACAGTTAAATTTTTAACGTGGTTTATAGACACGTGAATTTAATTTGACCTAAGAATATGAAAATAGTAAGAACTAAAATAAGATTATTTAAATAACTTTAAGAAAATACAAGCCTGGATGTGGATCTAGATTTTCTAGAAACAGTGATAAGAACAGAGTTGAGAGCAAAAGAAAGAGAATAATTTATAAAATAAGAGAAAATTTTAGCCTTTGAGTACAGATGATTTCTCGTGTCCAACTATTGATACAAAATTTTCTATTTATAGATCTATTTAGGGAGACAAGATCAACAAATCAAGCTCGTCTTGAATGAGATTAAAACTCCTATTGATTGTTGCACAATGGTCGAACATTAATACTGAGATTCTTTGTAATGGATGCTCATTGAATGCTTCCCTTTATAACTGATGTCATCCTTTCAGATCTTCGTTTTCGATCCAATTCCTTCAGAACTTACTCAGCACTGGTCACATACTTTTATCCGGTGCCAACTATTTGCTGACTCATATCTTACCTGCCTTCATTTCCATGTGTCATCTCGTCCTTCATCCAACTGTCGCTAACCAATTTTACCTCATACACAAAATAAGCCATAAAATATTGTGTGACTAGAGATCATCTCATTACTTTAATACTGAATTTTTACTCAGTATAAAAAAGTGTCATTCTTTTTTAGACTGACTAAATATGAGAGAATGTCACATAAATTAAGACGGAAAGAGTATTAGTTTAAGGAGTTGGAATTTTAACGACACCTTGATCACAGCTAACCTATTAAAGCTTTCATATTTCATTATTAAAAATGTAAAAGAAGAGCAACTAAAATTTATTCACTTACCATAGAGACCTAAATGAGGCACATCGAGGCTTCTGTATGAATTTAACTAGTTTTTTCATATCGTAAGTTGTTTTAATGAATTAAAATTTAATTTAATTATATGGTACGAGTAAACTAGTCATATTTAATTTAAAAAATTTTAAAGGAAAAAAAATTAATTATCACTAAGTTCATCTAGAGCCCCCATCCAGAAGAGATAGCATAATATGTTCTCGTTATAACATTTGGAATCACATAACAAATATTATTATCAAAGTATTAATGAGTGAAATTTTGAAGTTTCAATAACGACCCGGTCGGTCATTTTGTATATTGGCTCCCGATTTCCCCTTTTTATGCCTCACACATATGTATTTATGGTTTTATGACTTGCAGAATTTGTTAGTTTTATTCCGGAAAGGTTTTGGGTTGATTTGGACCCTTTGGTTCTAGACTTGGAAGCCTAAGCCTATTATGTTGATCAATATTTGACTTTTGTGAAAATGACCTTGGAACAATGTTTTGATGACTTTAATAGCTTCGTATCGTGATTTTGGACTTGAGCATATGCTCAGAATCGAATTCCGAGGTCTGTAGGTTGATTTGTGTTGCTTTGCCTAAAGTTGGTAATTTGAGGTTTAGAAGTTTGACCGTAGGTTGACTTTTGGCTATTGGGTTCGGAATTTTGTTTTTGGACTTATTATAGGTCTGTTATGCTATTTAGAACGTTTTTGCAAAATTTGATGTCATTTGTAATTGATTTGATAAGATTCAGACGCTTGATTGCAATTCTAGAGGTTCTTGAACGTTTCTTTGAAATTTAGGCATTTTGTTGTCCGATTGCAAAGTAAGTACATACCAGGGCTGGGCTACATTACCACTCGGTCACTTTTGCGAAGGAGGTCAGCTTCACAATTGCGAAATCTTTTTCGCAATTGCGACTTCTATCGAGGTTGTCAGAGTTTGCAATTGCGATCCCTATTCTGCAATTGCGAGGATTCGTATTTGCGAACCCAATGTCACAATTGTGATAGCTGCAACTGATCAAAATGCTGGGAGTCGGTATTTTATCTCATTTTCTCTCATTTTTGAACCTTGGACTCGGTAGGAGGCGATTTGGATAGGGGAGTTTAATCTACAAACATTGGGTAAGTGATTCTAATCAATTTTCAACTATATTTCATGATTATATCTTTATATTTAACATCAAATATATGAGAATCAAAGGGAAAAGTTGGGGATTTTTGTCATAGTCTTGAAAAATGAAGATTTGAGTTTTGAGAGTTGATTTCGACTCGGATTTGAAAACAAAACACATATATGGACTCATAGGGTTATGGGTAATTTGAATCTACCCTTGTACTCGAGTTTTGGCTAGGCGGGCCCGGGATTGACTTTTTGGGAATTGTCTAAATATCAAAGCTTTATGTATTGTAATTGGTTTCACTTGCATTTTTTTTTATAATAATAAGTCATTTTTTGTTAGATCTGATCCGTGTGGAGGCGAATTTTAAGGGGAAAGCTATATTCGAGGGTTGATTTGGCCTAGTCGAGGTAAGTGTCTTGCCTAACTTTGTGTGGGGGACCTACCCCTTATAATTTGGGTTGTTTGTGCTAATTTTCCTATATGAAAGACGTGTACTTGGTGACAGGAGTGTACATGGGCTATATGTGATTTTTGAACGGTTTAGACTTTTTACACTTCATCTATGTACTTAATTGAGCTTGTTATAACATGTTACATCTTTCATCATTAAATTTACTCTTGCATGATCTAATTGACATTACTTGCACTTGTTCTATCCTTTATTGTTGTAGTTCTTTTATATGCTTTAGTTGAATTTGCTATCTCCCTTATTGTTTTGTTACCTCTTTAATTGTTGAATTGCTCTTACTTGAAGTTGTTATTTCGTGTATATCTTCTGGTTGAGTTATTGGTGTTGAAGTTGTAAAAGCCATTATCACATTGAGGTGAAGTTGTTAATTTTTGAGGTATCTTTCCTTGTTGATTACCCCTCATTCATCTTGTGGTTATTGATATCATTGTACACATTGTGATTGAGTCATGGGATATTTGTTGTGGAAATTTTAGAATTGTTGATTTTGGCAAGTCGTGGCACATGGGCACTTATGGTGCAAATTGTTATTGTGTTATGATATTTATACGCATATAGTGGTATAAGGATAAGGGTTGATACACATGCAGTGAGATAAGGTGGGCTTGATACGCAGGTTTCTCGTAAGGGAATTACTTGAAGTCACGCGGTGAGATAAGGTGGGCTAAAACGCATGTAGATATTTCGGGAAAAAATGATTTTCAAAAACTAAATGTAAGGCTCACGCGGTCATATAAGGAAAGATTGTGATTGAAATTGTGAAATGCGAATACGAGGCGGTACCTCGGTTGTGATTCTTGTTGTACATTCCATGTTGAAAAGGCTTGTTGGTTGAACAATTCTTGTCGATTCTTCATTGTTTTAGTTGTAGTTATCCGTCCTTGTCTTCATGTGGTTTCATCAGGTGTTTACTCCTAGTTATTGAGGTTAGGCTTGATACTTAATGGGTACCATTGTGGTGTAGTCATACTAGGCTTCTATATATTTTTGTGCAGATCCAGGTACATCTGTCAGTGCTAGACGCTAGTGGTTGATTGCCTATTTTCAGAGACTTTAAGGTACACCTGCTCGACGTTCACAGGCCTTGAAGTCATCTTCTACTTATAGTTGTCTTACTTTTTATGTCTTGTTCCAAAACAGTATTGTATTTGAGACTATTAGTACATTCTTGTAGAGCTTATGACTCGGTTCCACTAGGTTTTGGGGAGTTGTTTTCAGTTGTGCTGTTAAGTTTTATTATGACAATTTAATGGTTTAATTTGTGATTTTGTTATTATTTATGCTATTTCTTAATGTATGTTAGGCTTACCTAGTCTTAGAAACTAGATACCATCACGACATCCTAAAGTGGGGGACTTGGTTTCGTGACAAGTTCGTATCAGAGCTCTAGGTTAATTAGTGTTACAAGCCATAAGCATCTTTAGTATAGTCTTGCAGATTGGTACAAAGACATATGTACTTATCTTCGAGAGGCTAAGAAATGGGAAATTCCACTTCTTTGATTCCTTATCTTGCGAATTGGTTGATTTCGAAATCTGAATCCTTGTCTTTTCATTCTCTCACAGATTGTGAGGACACACACTGTTGGATCTGATGATCAAACACCTACTCTCCCTGGTAGAGCCGCTTGAGGATGGTGTTCGGGAAGAGGCCGAGGAGGTGCACGTGATGTAGCCAGAGTACCTTCCCGAGCAGTGACTGAGGAGCCACCAGTAGCTCCGATTGGGGGACAAGCACCCGGGGGTGCTTTTTACTACACCTAGACATCAGGATACCCTAGCATAGGTTTTGAGCATGTTCGGCACTCTAGCTCAGGTGGGATTGATTCCCCTTGCACCGGCCACATCTCAGGCTAGGAGAGGAGCTCAGACTCCCGTGGCTCATAGTCCAGAGTAGTGGGTCCACATTGATCAGGTCCTGGGTGTCATGCCAGTACAACCAATTATTCTGGTTCAGCCTAAGGTATGGCATGTCACGCCCCATCCCCAGGAGGCGTGACCAGCGCTCAACCTAGTGAACCGGTCAAGCAAGCCGGTTATATACTTCCTACCCAACTCACCCATGAGCAAGAAAATATATCATTTCATTAATTAGACAGAAGGAAGTTCATACATACAACATTAAACCGTTTCCTTAGATATTTCGCTTTTAAGTCTCAAAATACACAGATACTTATAGTCTGAGTGGAACAAGTAATCAAACACAACATATACTTGTTTAACATTCTCAACACTCATGTACAGCCTCTAAAGATACAAAAGAGAGTAAAGATGGTACCGAAAGTAAGGCCCTCGCTATACCTCAAAATTTAAACACAATGTAAACAAAAGGTACAATACATGACCCCGGAATGAAATGGAGCTCACCAACTCCGCGGAGAAGAGGATGCAGCACTATCTGTGATCAACACTGTTAGCTATGTAACCACTTGCATCCATTTAAAGATGCAGCACCCCAGGCGAAAAGGGACGTTAGTACCGTCGAATAGCACTAATATGTAAAGCTAAACACCATCCCAATAGAATGTATAATAATACAAAAGGAACAATCAAAAATTCAATACGAGCTTCAAATAATATTAAAATATCAATTTAAAGATCAAATAAGTTTTCAAGTAAATTTCCATGTTGTTAGGTTGGGTGATCTTTAGTACCGATATTCCACAATTCACAATACCTCCGTATTCTTACACGGAGTCCGATATCGACCCGATCGGCTAGGTCTTCTCATTCGAGATATTACCACAATTACGTTATAATTTCCAGCACAGCACCACCATAGGTGCGGCATAACGTCCGATCACGGCCTGATCGGCTAGGCTATCTCATTTGAGACATCAACCATTTTAACAATTTCATCCACAATACCACTGCGTTCTTACACGAAGTCCGATTCTTGGCCTGATCGGTTAGGCCATCTCATTTGAGACATTTCCTTTTTCATCCAATCGTCTCACATCGTACTTCTTTCATATATTTTCAATTCATTAGCATTAGTGATTACAATTACAAAGTCATTCTCGGCACTTTTCTGTACTTCATAGTTCCAGCCCTCCTATTTATCCACATTCAAATATCATTACAATTATCCACAACAATAAGGCTTCCCATTCAAGACATTAGATTCATATATGAGCAATTTGGGAACCTTAGGCACATAGAGGCTTTTCATACAATTTGCCATAACAACCTTTATTTCGATCTTGACATGAAATCTTAACATTCCTAACACATATTCCACATTTTGAACATATTCTCAAACGGCAAGATGACATGATGAAAAATTTAGAATAAACATTGAACAAACATCCTTCAACACAACCACATTAGGAATAGCCAATTCAATAATGATCAAGGACTTACTCCAATTGCACGAACACCATGGGATTCGATTCTAAGAAGAAGGGGGTTTAGCCAACATACCTCAATTGAGCTTCTCAAACTATAAAATGGCCCGGAATTCTTAGAAACTTCAATCTATTTTAGAAATATAATAAGTTGGACAAAAATTAGGAAGATGAACATGGTTTTAGCTCATTTGAGCATATTATCAAACACTAAGTGTGCATCAATGTTTTAAGGCCCTTTTTGTGGAGGATTCCATAATTCCCCAACCCATTCTCTATCATTTTTAGCTCATAATCTTCCCACATACTACAAGGATACATGCATGCAAGGTAAGCACTCCCATCCCCTTGAATTACCTTACTAATGGCCCATTCTAGTTACATTTTGAAATTAAGAGTTTGGGTGATAGAATCTTACTTCGCAGGAAGAAGACCTAGGTGCCTCTCTAGATAATCTTCAAGGTTTTAAGTGAGAATTGAAGAGCAATATGATGAAGATCACTTCCTCCCTCTAAGACTCTCTCTCTCATGCTAAATATATCAGAAAATATGATCAAAATGGTCCAAGGTAGGTGTTTTAACGAAATAGGGTCGTGTTTAAAAATCTCAAAAATGAAGCTCCGGAATAGGTTTTGCGGTCGCATATGCGATCGTATAATAGTTATACGGTCCGCGAAATGACCACGAAATTCAGGTGCCAAAATTGGAAAAAACCTGAACTGGTCTGCGATCACTATGCAGCCCGCAGACCTAATCTGCGGTCGTATAATGCACTATAAAAAGTTTATGCGGTCGCATTGTGCACCGCAGAACCTCCCTTAGAAAAATCCCAAGGCGGGATATGCGACAAGAGTGCGGCCCGCGAATCGGTTATGTGGTCACATAATGGCCGCAAAATTGACAACAAAAATGCCCCAGAAAACTGTCTCACTCTACGACCAGTCTGCGGTCCGCAGAGTGGTTTTGCGGCCGCAGAATGAGCCGCAGAAATGCCTACTTCTACCCAACATATTCCTTCCTACTATGGCATCACGAAATCTGGGTTTTTAGGAAAAAATTTACGGGGCCTTACATCCTCCCCCACTTAAGATTATTCGTCCTCGAATGAGGATCAGGGTCTACTATTAGCACCCTATGCAACTCAGTTTTTCAAACCCTACACTAGCAACCCCAAATTTAACTAACTCCCTAAATTTCCAAAAATTTTGCCAGAGTTTCCTTTGTAACTAGGCCTATCCACCTGTCAGAGAGCCCCAGAATCACATCCTAAAATCATATGCACAACCCAACAATGTAACAAAGTTCATAACAATACTAACTCTTGGCCTCATAAGCAACATATAATCATAAGGAAGACCTTCACATTAACTGAGCAACTTCTACAAAATTCATAGGCGACAAGTTCATAAAAGAAAGGATTACGCAATTATTCAAACAAGTGAGGAATCTTCTTCTTCATTTCTTCCTCGGCCTCCCACGTGGCCTCTTCAACCTGCTGGTTTTGCCATAACACTTTCACGGAGGCAATTTCTTTATTTCTTCGGACTTGCCTATCAAGAATGGAAACTGGAATTACTTCATATGACAGTCCTTCATTAACCACAATGGCCTCAACCGGCACAATAGCTGACGGATCTCCAACTACCTTCTTTAACAGAGACACATGGAATACCGGGTGCACTAATGACATCTTGGGTGGTAGCTCAAGCTTGTACGCCACCTGGCCAATTCTCTGAATAATCTTGTACGGCTCGGCATACCTCGGACTCAATTTCCCTTTTTTCCCAAACTGCATAATACTCTTCATGGGGGAAACCTTCAAGAATACCCAATCATCTTCTTTGAACTCTAAGTCTCTGCGACGGACATCCGAATATGATTTTTGATGGCTCTGAGCAGTTCTCAAGCGCTCCTTAATGATTTTAACTTTTTCCATAGAATGATGCACGAGGTCTGGCCCTATTAACTTAGCTTCCCTAATCTCGAACCATCCAATTGGAGATCTACATCTCCAACCATACAATGATTCAAATGGTGCCATCTGAATACTTGCATGAAAACTGTATGAGTGGAAAATGATCATCACAGCTACCTTTGTAGCCAAGAACACAAGTACGCAACATCTCCTCAAGCGTCTGAATAGTCCACTCTGCTTGCCCGCCGGTCTTTGGATGGAAGGTTGTACTAAGATTCACCTGAGTACCCAAGCCTTGCTGAAATTTCTTCCAAAAATTTGCCGTGAACTGAGCCCCTCGATCAGAAATGATAGAAACTGGAGTACCATATAGCCTGACTATTTCCTTGATATATAACTGAGCATATTGTTCCGCTGTGTTGGTAGAATTAACTGGCAGGAAATATGCTGATTTTGTGAGCCGATCCACAATCATCCAAATTGAGTCAAACTTGCACGGAGTGCGAGGTAATCCTACCACAAAGTCCATATTAATCATTTCCCACTTCCACATTGGAATTTCTATGTTTTGTGCCAACCCACCAGGCCGTTGATGTTCGGCCTTCACTTGCTGATAATTCGGACACCTTGCCACAAAGTCCGCTAGATTCCTTTTCATGTCATTCCACCAATAGACTTCCTTGAGATCGTGGTACATCTTTGTAGAACCTGGGTGCACGGAATACCTAGAAGCATGACCCTCGGTCATGATTCTTTCCCGGAGATCATCTGCATTCAGAACACATAGTCGCCCTTTCTACCTTAGTGTACCATCATCCATGCCAAGAGAAAAGCCATAGTTTTATGTTTTTGAATCCCCTCCTTCAACTGCACCAAAAATGGATCGCTGTATTGTTTCTCTTTGACTTCCACTACAAGCGACGATTTAGCCCTATTTTGCCCAATTACCCCTCCTTCACTAGAGTCCGCAAGATGAACTCCCAAACTAGCCAATCGATGGGCTTCCTTGGCCAATGGAATTTGACATACCTCCAAGTGTGCCAAACTACCCATAGATTTCCGGCTAAGAGCATGCGCCATAACATTGGTTTTCCCCGGGCGATATAGAATATCGATGCCGTAATCCTTGAGTAACTCAAGACATCTTCTTTGCCTCAGATTCAGCTCCTTTTGTTTGAAAATATATTGAAGGCTCTTGTGGTCCGTGAATACATCCACATGGACCCCATACGAATAATGACAACAAATATTCAATGCAAAAATCACCGCCGCCAGTCCTAAGTCATGTGTTGGATAATTCTTTTCATGATTCTTGAGTTGCCTAGAAGCATATACTATAACCTTGATGTGTTGCATTAACACACACCCAAGACCAATTCTTGAAGCATCACAATATACCACAAATTCATATGTACCCTCTGGAAGGGTCAACATCGGTGTTGTCGTCAATCTCAATTTCAACTCCTGGAAGCTCCTTTCACAAGCATCGGACCATTGGAACTTGACCGCTTTCTGAGTCACTTTAGTCAATGGAAAGGCAAGAGTAGAGAACCCCACCACAAACTTCCTGTAATACCCTGCTAAGCCCAAGAAACTGTGAATCTCGGTTGGCGTTGTAGGTCTAGGCCAATTCTTTACTACTGAAATCTTTTGAGGATCAACTTTAATTTCTTCTCTAGAGACAGCATGACCCAAGAATGTGACACATTCAAGCAAAAATTCACAATTTGAAAACTTCGCGTATAATTGGTGCTGATGAAAAGTCTGCAAAATTATCCTAAGATGATCGACATGGTCCTCCCGACCTTGTGAATACACAAGGATATCATCAATGAATACTATCATAAAGGAGTCGAGGAAAGGCTTGAAAACCTGATTCATAAGGTCCATGAAAGCTGTCGGGCCATTTGTTAGCCCAAAAGACATTACAAGAAATTAAAAGTGCCCATACCGGGTTCTGAGAGCTGTTTTCGAAATTTCCTGCTCCCTGATCTTCAATTGGTGGTACCCGGATCGTAAATCAATTTTGGAGAAGTATCTAGCACCCTGTAACTGATCAAACAAATCATCTATTCTTGGTAACGAGTACTTATATTTGATTGTGACTTTGTTGAGTTGCTGGTAGTCAATACACATCCTCAGCAATCCATCTTTCTTCCTTACAAAGAGAACTGGTGCACCCCATGGTGACACACTCGGTCGGATGAAACCCTTCTCTAACAAATCCTTCAATTTCTCCTTTAGCTCCTTTAACTTTGTCAGTGCCATCCTGTAGGACGGAATAGATATAGGTTGCGTTCCTAGCATCACATCAATCCCAAAATCAATCTCCCTGTCTGGCGAAATTCTAGGGAGCTCATCAGGAAAGACCTCTGGAAATTCAATCACAACTGGCACAGACTCGAGTGTAGGCGCTTCAGCACTGTGTCTGTAATCCGGACCAGATAATAGATACACCCCTTGTTAATCATCTTTGTGACCTTAAGGTAAGAAATAAACCTACCCTTCAGCACCACATTATCCCCCTTCCACTCAACAACTGGTTCATTAAGAAATTCAAACCTCACAGTTCTAGTTCGGCAATCGAGTATGGCAAAACATGAATAAAGCCAATCCATTCCCATAATTACATCAAAATCAACCATCCCCAATCCAATGAGATCGGCCACGGTGTCCCGACCACACACCGTGACAACACAACCCCTATATACCCTTACGGCCACAATAGACTCGGCAACCGGAGTAGATACAGAGAACATCTCAGGAAGCTATTCCGATTCTATCCGAAATTCCATAGCAACAAAAGGGGTAACATAGGACAAGGTGGATCCGGGATAAATAAGAGCATATACATCATGATATTGGATAGTCAATATACCTGTGAAAACATCTGGAGAAGCCTTTGCACTATGACAATCATTCAAAGCATAGAAAGGACTAGGTCCTCCTAAACTCTGCGCACCACCCCTAGTTGCACCATGCCCTGCTGGTGCCGGAGGGCCTCGAGCTGGAGGGGGTGCTGAAGATGTAGCAGCTGTAGAACTTGATGGATGTGTTGTTCCCCTGCGCGCACCCTGGCTGGATGAATGACACTCCCTCTGAATATGACCCGTAACATATAGGTAAGTCTATGTAGTAGATCCCCGAGTGCATCTTGCCACACCTGGGGCATGGGAGTCTCCGCTGCTGCTGGAATCTCCCTCCTGATGGGCTCTGATGGTGGGGTCCACTACTGCCCTGATTGGGCCTGAAGTGACTCCGCTTCTACGGCCTGTGCCCCGCTGGCGGTATACTGGCTGAAGACTGAGCATGAAACTGGGTTGGCCCTGATGACCCTCCCCTGAAAGCTGATCTTCCCCCACCAAATGACTCCCAAAGGTGCCCGCAGATCGGGCCTTGTTGGTACCCTCTCGCTCTCTTCTGTTCTTCAACTTGCGGTCATTTGTAGCTTGAGCAAATGCTACCATTTTCCCAAAGTTCATATCTGAATTCAGGGCAGCTGTAGCAGCCTCATTGATTACCAAGGGGCTAAGGCCCTGCACAAACTGGTGCACTCTAGTCTCTATATTAGGCAACATAAGAATGGCATATTTAGACAGACGCGTGAACTCCATGTGATACTCTCACACACTCTTACTCCCTTGCTTAAGATTCTCAAACTTTGCGGCACAGGCTGCCCTAGTCTTGGCAGGCAAGAAATAGTCTATAAAGGCATCAGCAAACTCACTCAATCTCGCTTGAGGGCTCCCCTCCTCGGGAGAGTCCTCCCACAGCTCAAACCAAGAATAGGCCACCCCTTTTAGGCGGTAGGTGGTCAACTCCACTCCCTCCGTCTCAGTAGCGTGCATAACCTAGAGAGTCCTATTCATCTTATCAATGAAGTCCTGTGGATCCTTCTCGGGATTAGCACTCGTGAACACCAGAGCATCCAACTACAGAAACTTGCTCACCGTGGAACTACTAGAATCTCCTTGTTGGCTAGAAGAAGTGGGTGCAACATTTGATATCTGGGCTTGGGAAGCCACTATCTGAGTCAGCATCTGAATAACTCCCCTAAGATCCACATCAGAAACACCAGAATTGGAAGCTGGAGCTGGTGGTGGAATCAGAATAGTAGTTGGGGGATTATCCTCACCCCTCGGGTGTTCACCCGCCTCACCAAATAAAGGATCAACTATCACTCCCAAGGCGGCACTGGCTCCTTGGCCAGTTGTAGCTCTCTTCTTAGGTGCCATATACTGAAAGTTAAAGGAATGCGCGACTTAGAGGAGGAACAGTTTCACAATCAGTTTCATCATACGATCCAGAATATCAAAGAAGGGTATTATTCCTAAATGTCCAAGTAGCCTCCAGCTTATAGATGAGGTCGACAACACACCGATAAGAAGGACTCTATCAGACACCGCTCCGACATATCCTAGGATACTTTAAACCCTTAGGCTCTAATACCAAGTTTGTCACGCCCCATCCTCGAGAGGCGCGACTGGCGCTCAACCGAGTTAACCCGGTCGAGCAAGCACGTTAGATACTTTCTACCCAACTCACCCATGATCAAGAAAAGATATGATTTCATCATTTATACAGAAGGAAGTTCATACATACAACATTAAACCGTTTCCTTAGCTATTTCGCCTTTAAGTCTCAAAATACACAGATTCATATAGTCTGAGTGGAACAAGTTATCAAACACAACATATACTTTTTTAACATTCCCAACACTCATATATAATCCACATAGTGTCTACGGAGCCTCTAAAGATACAAAAGAGAGTAAAGATGGTGTTGGTAACAAGGCCCCGGCTATACCTCAAAACGTGACCACAATGTAAACAAAAGGTACAATACATGACCCGGAATGAAATGGGGCTCACCAAGTCCACTGAGAAGAGGATGCAGCACTATCTGTGATCAACATTGTCTATTATGTAACCACCTGCATCCATTTAAAGATGCAGCATCCCCGGCAAAAAAGGATGTTAGTACCGTCGAATAGCACTAGTATGTAAAGCTAAACACCATCTCAATAGAAAGAATAATAATACAAGAGGAATAGTCAAAAATTCAATACGAGCTTCAAATAATAATAAAACATCAATTTAAATATCATATAAGTTTTCAAGTCAATTTCCACATTGTTAGGTTGGGTGATCTTTAGTACCGATATTTCATAATTCACAATACTCTCGTATTCTTACACGGAGTCCGATCTCGACCCGATCAGCTAGGTCATCTCATTTGAGACATTACCACAATTTTGTTATAATTTCCAGCATAGTACCACCATGTGTGCGGCATGGCGTCCGATCAAGGCCCGATCGACTTGGCCATCTTATTTGAGACATCAACCATTTTCACAATTTCATCTGCAATACCACTGTGTTCCTAGACGGAGTCCGATCTAGGCCCGATCGGCTAGGCCATCTCATTTGAGACATTACCTTTTTCAGCCAATCATCTCACATCGTACCTTTTTCATATACTTTTAATTCATTGGCACTAGTAATTACGATTACAAAGTCATTCCCAGCACTTGGTCGTATTTCATAGTTCCAGTCCCCTTTTTTTCCACATTCAAACATCATTATGATTATCCAAAACAATAACGCTTCCCACATACAACATTAAACCGTTTCCTTAGCTATTTCGCCTTTAAGTCTCAAAATACATAGATTCTTATAGTTTGAGTGAAACAAGTGATCATACTTGTTTAACATTCCCAACATTCATATACAACCCACATAATGTCTACAGAGCCTCTAAAGATACAAAAGAGAGTAAAGATGGTGCCGGCAACAAGGCCCCGTCTATACCTAAAATGTGACCACAATGTAAACAAAAGGTACAATACATGACCCTAGAATGAAATGGGGCTCACCGAGTCCACTAAGAAGAGGATGCAGCACTATCTTTGATCAACATTGTCTGCTATGTAATCACCTGTATGTAAAGCTAACCACCATCTCAATAGAATGAATAATAATACAAGAGGAACAATCAAAAAATCAATACGAGCTTCAAATAATATTAAAACATCAATTTAAAGATCATATAAGTTTTCAAGTCAATTTCCACGTTGTTAGGATGGGTGATCTTTAGTACCGATATTTCACAGTTCACAATACCTATATATTCTTATACGGAGTCCGATCTCGACTCGATCGGCTAGGTTATCTCATTTGAGACATTACCACAATTTCGTTATAATTTCCAACACAGTACCACCATGTGTGCGGCATGGCATCCGATCACGGCCCAATCGTCTAGGCCATCTCATTTGAGACATCAACCATTTTCACAATTTCATCCACAATACCACCGTGTTATTACATGGAGTTCGATCTCGGCCCGATCGGCTATTCCATCTCAATTTAGACATTACCTTTTTCAGCCAATCATCTCACATCGTACTTCTTTCATATACTTTCAATTCATTGGCACTAGTGATTATGATTACAAAGTCATTCTCGGCACTTGGCCCTATTTCATAGTTCCAGTCCCTTTGTTATTTCCACATTCAAACATCATTATGATTATCCACAACAATAAGGCTTCCCATTCAAGACATTAGATTCACATATAAGCAATTTGGGAACCTTAGGCACATAGAGGCTTTTCATACAATTTTCCATAACAACCTTTATTTCGATCTTGACATGAAGTCTTAACATTCCTAACACATATTCCACATTTTGAACATATTCTCAAATGGCAAGATCACATGATGAAGCATTTAGAATAAACATTGAACAAACATCCTTCAACACGACCACAATAGGAATAGCCAATTCAGTAATGATCAAGGACTTACTCCAATTGCACGAACACAATAGGATTCGATTCTAAGAAGAAGGGGGTTTGGCCAACATATCTCAATTGAGCTTCTCAACTCTAAAATGGCCCGGAATTCTTAGCAACTTCAATCTATTTTAGAATTATAACAAGTTGGACCAAAATTAGGAAGATGAACATGGTTTTAGCTCATTTGAGCATATTATCAAACACTAAATGTGCATCAATGTTTTAAGGCTCTTTTTGTGGAAGATTCCATCAATCCCCAACCCATTCCCTATCATTTTTAGCTCACAAGATTCCCACATACTACAAGGATACATGCATGCAAGGTAAGCACTCTTATCCCCATGAATTACCTTACTAATGGCCCATTCTAGTTATATTTTAAAATTAAGAGTTTGGGTGATAGAATCTTACCTCTTAGGAAGAAGACCTAGGTGCCTCTCTTGATAATCTTCAAGGTTTTAAGTGGGAATTGAAGAGCAATATGATGAAGATCACTTACTCACTCTAGGACCCTCTCTCTCACTCTACAATTATTAGAAAATATAATCAAAATGGTCCAAGGTAGGTGTTTTAATGGAATAGGGTCGGGTTTAAAAATCTCAAAAATGAAGCTTCGGAACAGATTCTGTGGTCGCATATGCGACCGCATAATGGTTATGCGGTCCGCAAAATGACCGCAAAATTGAGGTGCCAAAACTGGAATTAACTGACCGGGTTTGTGGTCACTATGCGGCCCGCAGACCTGTTCTGCGGTCGCATAATGCACCGAAAAACGGTTCTGCGGTCGCATAGTGCACCGCAAAACCTCCCTCCAAATATTTCCAAGGCGGGATATGCGACAAGAGTGTGTCCCGCAAAACGGTTATGCAGATGCATAATGGCTGCGAAATTGATGACAAAAATGCCGCAGAAAACTGTCCCACTCTGCGACTAGTCTGTGGTCCGCAGAGTGGTTTTGCGGCCGTAGAATGGCCCACAAAAATGCCCACTTCTGCCCAACATTTTCCTTCAACTCCCTAGCGCAATGTTCAATCCAAAAAGTCTGAACCGCGGCGAGCAAGCTCGCCGCTAAGAAATTTTACTATTATTAACCTCTACGCCTACTATGGCATCACAAAATCCGGGTTTTTAGGAAACATTTTACACGGCCTTACATGGCCAGCGACATTTGGAGGAGTAGAGGAGACTTGAGAGGTTCAAGAAGTATGATCCTCCTACTTTTAGTGGCGTAGCTACCGAGATGTACAGGGTTTTCTAAAGAAGTGCCACTGTATTCTCTGTACCATGGGTATTATGGAGGTGAGCGGAGTTACTTTTACCACATTCCAACTATCAGGAGCAGTGTATCAATGGTGGCAGGCTTACGAGGAGTGTTTACCAGCTGATGCAACCCCAATCACTTGGGCTCAATTTTCAGAGTTATGTTTTAGAGAGTTTGCTCCCTAGACCCTTCAGGATGCATGGCGCACATAGTTTGAGCAGTTGCATCAGGGGACTATGACAGTGTCAGAATATACTATTAGATTTAGTGAGTTGTCCCGACCTGTACCTACCTTGATTTCTACATTCAGAGAGCGAGTCCACAGATTCATTGATAGGATCAACTATGGTATTAGATTTAGCATGGCTCACGATTTGGAGACAGATACTCCGTAGCAAGTGGTAGAGATCGCACTGAGGTTGAAGGGTATGCAAGGTTATGAGAGAGAGGATAGGAAGTCCAAGAGGCCTCGTGACTCAAGAGGATATAGTGGTGTTCGCGCTCCAGTTACAACTCGCCATGGTAGAGGCTATGTGAGCCAACCAGTTCATTCAGCACTTCCAGCTCTAGGAGTGCTCTAACAACTCTGAGGTCTCAAGTTGCTCATTTTGCTCAGCTACTATCCAGCGCACCTCTTGCATTGGTGGCCTTTAATGGTAGGTCTAGCCGACTAGGCCATGGCCAGCTTTAGGAGACACGCCAATTGATAGGTTGCTTTGAGTGTGGTAACACTAGATATATGGTGAGGGACTACCCTAAACTAAGAAGGGTGAACCTCTACAGACTACACAGGTTCCACGGATGGCACAAGGTTCTCAAGCCATGGTTTCTCCTCCAGTTGCCGCTCTACCTACCCCACCCACTAGGGGTGGAGGTCAGGCGGGTAGAGGTTGCCCTAGAGAGAGAGGCCATGCCAGATTCAATGCTTTTTTGGGTAGGACGTAGGTGGTCGCATCAGACGCAGTCATCATAAGTATGGTTCGGTTTGTCAAATGGATGAATCAATCGTATTTTATCAGAGGTCAACTTATTCATATGTGTCATCTTACTTTACTCCATATTTTAATATATCTCGCGATTCTTTGAGTTCTCCTATATATATGTCCATGCCTGTGAGAGATTTTATTATTGTGAACCGTGTGTATCGGTCGTGTTTAATTGTTACTGGGGTTTTGAGACCAGAGTTGATCTATTGTTACTCCATATGGTAGACTTTGATGTGATCTTGGGCATGGACTGGTTGTCTCCCTATCACACCATTATGGATTGTCACGACAAAGACTATGATATTGGCTATGCCAGATTTTCCACGAATCGAATGGAGGGGTACATTGTATTATATTTCGAGAAGGGTTATGTCATTCCTTATGACACAACAGATGGCTGAGAAAGGGTATGAGTAATATCTAGCCTTTGAGAGGGATGTTAGTGCTGATACTGTTACCGTTGAGTCATTTCCGGTGGTGAGGGATTTACCAAATGTGTTCCTAGAGGACCTATCGAGCATGCAGCCCGATAGAGCTATCGATTTTGGTATTCACCTGGTGCCGGGCACTCAACCTATTTTTATTCCACCATATCATATGGCACCAGCGGATTTGAAGGATTTAAAGGAACCGCTGTAAGAGTTGCTTGATAAGGGTTTCATCAGGCTTAGTGTGTCACCTTGGGTACTCCAGTTCTATCTGTAAGAAAGAAGGATGGTTCTATGCCGATATGTATTAATTATAGAGAGTTGAACATGGTTATGGTGATGAACAGGTACCCCTTACGGTGCATTGATGACTTATTTGACCAGCTTCATGATGCTAGAGTATTCTCGAAGGAATCATCAGCTGAAGATTTGAGATTCAGATATCCCGAAGGCTGCCTTCATGACTCGGTATGGTCACTATGAGTTCCTCGTGATGTCATTTGGGCTGACTAACACTCCAGCAGCATTTATGCATTTGATGAACAATGTATTACAACCATATCTTGAATCATTCGTCATTGTGTTTATTGATGATATCTTGGTGTACTTCCACAGTCGGGAGGGTCATGAGCAACATTTGAGGATCGTGCTTCACACATTGAGGGAGAAGAAATTGTATGCAAAATTCTCAAAGTGTGAATTCTGTCTTGATTCAGTAGTTTTCTTGGGTCATGTGGTGTCGAGTGAGGGGATTAAGGTAGACTCGAAGAAGATTTGGACTTTCCTTGGTTTGGCTAGATATTATCAACATTTCGTAGAGGATTTCTCCTCCATTGCTGTACCTTTGACTAGATTGACCCAGAAGGGTGCTCCTTCCAGATGGTCTGAGGAGTGTGAGGCGAGCTTTCAAAAGCTCAAGACTTCTTTGACTCCATCCCCAGTGTTGGTGTTGCCTATGAGCACGGGGTCTTACACTGTGTTGATGTAAAATGGTATGGTAATTGCCTATGCGTCTCGGCAACTGAAGGTTCATGAGAAGAATTATTCGGTGCACGACTTTTAATTGGTAGCTATTGTTCATTCATTGAAGATTTGGAGACACTATTTGTACGGTGTTCCATGTGAGGTCTATACCGACCACCGGAGTCTCCAGCATCTGTTCAAATAGAAAGATCTTAATTTGCAACAACAGAAGTGGTTAGAGTTTCTGAAAGACTATGATATCATTATTCTATATCATCCTAGGAAGGCCAATGTGGTGGTCGATGCCTTGAGTAGAAAGGCGGAGAGTATGGGTAGTTTGGCATATCTACCGACAGTAGAGAGGCCACTAGCCATGGATGTGCAGGCTTTGGCCAATCAGTTCAAGAGATTGAATGTCTCTGAGCCCAGCCGGGTTCTTTCTTGAATGATTTCTCAGTCTTTCATATATGAGTGCATCAGAGAGAGTTAGTATGACGACCCCCGTCTACTTGTACTTAAGGACACGATATTGCACGGTGATTTCAAAGAGATTTCTACTGGAGATGATGGGGTGTTTCGGATACATGGCCGGATATGTGTGCACAATATGAATAGGTTGCGTGAGTTGATTCTTGAGGAGGCCCACAGCTCGTGATATTCCATTCATCCGGGTGTCGTTAAGATGTAACAGGATATAGTAGAGTATGTAGGTCGGTGCCTAAACTGTCAGAAGGTGACGTATAAGCACTAGAGGCCTGTCGGTTTGCTTCAGAGACTTGAGATTCTCGAGTGGAAGTGGGAGCATGTTACCATGGATTTCGTTGTTGGGCTCCCACAAACTTTGAAGAAATTTAACGCAATATGGGTGATTACGGATAGGTTGACCAAGTCATCTCATTTCATCCAGGTGGTGACTACCTATTCTTCAGAGTAGCTGGCTCAGGTCTATGTCGGTGAGATTGTTCGTCTCCATGGTGTGCCAGTGTCCATTATCTTTGATTGAGGCATGCAGTTCACATTGCATTTCTGGAGAGTCGTGCAGCGCGGGTTCATCACACGGGTTGGGTTGAATACAATATTTTACCCCAGACAGACGGGCAGTCCGAGCGCCCCATTCAGATCTTGGAGGATATGTTATGTGCCTGCGCTATGGATTTTGAGGGTTCTTGGGATCAGTTCGCCTACAATAATAGCTACAAATCGAGTATTCAGATGACTCATTATAAGGGCCTATATGGGAGAAAGTGTTGTTCCCCAGTTGGTTGGTTTGCTGGGAGAGGCTAGGTTGTTGGGCACGAATTTTGTTTGGGATGCCTTGGAGAAAGTCAAGTTGATTCAGGATCGGCTTCATACATCACATTCTGGAAAGAAGAGTTACACTGATCGGAAGGCTTGTGAAGTAGAATTTATGGTGGGATAGAGGGTTTTGCTATGGGTTTCACCCATGAAGGGTGTGATGAGGTTCGGGAAGAAGGAAAAGTTGAGCCCTAGGTATATCGGTCTTTTTGAGATCCTCGAAAGAGTTGGTGAGGTCACCTACAAGCTTGCATTGCTACCCAGCCTATCGACGGACCACATGGTGTTCTATATTTCTAGGCTCTGGAATTATTATGGTGATCCATCCAGTGTATTAGATTTTAGCTCGGTCCAATTGAACAAGGATTTGACTTATGTTGAGGAGTCGGTGGCTAACTTGGGCAAGCAGGTATGAAGGTTGAGGTCAAAGAATATTGCAACAGTGAAGTTCCTATGGAGTGGTCATCCCGCCGCGGAAGCAACCTAGGAGACCGAGCACGATATGTGGAATCATTATCCTCCTCTTTTCACCACTTTAGGTATGTCTCTATGCATGTTCGAGGATGAAGAATTGTTTTAAGGGGGGAGAATGTAATGACCCGACCGGTCATTTTGAGTATTTGCACCCCGTTTCGCCTTTTAGTGCCTCACACATGTGTATTTGTGGTTTTATGACCTACGGGGTTTGTTACTTTCATTCCGGGAAGGTTTTGGGTTGATTTGGATCCTTTGGTTCTTGACTTGAAAGCCTAAGTTGATTATGTTGACCATTGTTTGACTTTTGTGAAAACTACCCCATAACAGTATTTGATGGCTTTGATAGCTTTGTATCGTGATTTTGTACTTGGGCATTACCCCATAATCGAATTGGGAGGTCCGTAGATTGGTTTGTGTTATTTTGTCGAAAATTGGTAATTTGAGGTTTAGAAGTTTGACCGTAGGTTGACTTTTGGTTATCGGGTTCAAATTTTGGTTTTTATACTTGGAATAGGTCTGTTATGCTATTTAGAACTTGTTTGCAAAATTTGGTGTCGTTTGGAATTGATTTGATAGGATTCAGACGCATGGTTGCAATTCTAGAGGTTCTTGAACTTTTCTTAGAAATTCAGGCGTTTTGATGTCCGATTCGTAGTTTTAGATGTTATGTTTGTTTATTGATCATGCGAGCAAGTTCATACTATGTTCATAGACTTGTGTGGATGTTTGGTTTGGAGCCCCGAGGGCTCGGATGAGTTTTAGACTTTATTCGAAATTATTTGGACTTAAATTGGAATTGCTGGTGTGTTGGTGCTTTGATGTCGCAATTACGAGCACCAGCCTTGCAATTGCGAAGTGGGCAGGGAATGACAGATGTCGCAGTGCAACTATTTCCTTGGCAATTGCGAAGTCAGTAAATACCTGGGTTGGTTCGCATTTGCGACCACTTGGTCACATTTGCGAAGGAGGTCAGCTTCGCAATTGTAAAGCCTTTGTCGCAATTGCGACTTCTATAGAGGTTGTCAAGGTTCACAATTTTGATCCCTATTCCGCAATTGTGAGGGTTCATTACTGCAAAAACAATGTCGCAAATGCGACACCTACAACTGATCAAAAGGGCTGGGAGTCGGGATGTTATCTCATTTTCTCTCATTTTAGAATCATAGACTGGGTAGGAGGCGATTTGGAGAGACGGTTTTCATCCCCCAAACATTGGGAAGTGATTCTAATCAATTTCCAACTATATTTCATGATTATATCTTAGGTTTAACATCAAATTTATAAGAATAAAAGGGGGAAATTGGGGATATTTGTCAAAGTTTTGAAAAATGAATATTTGAGTTTTGAGAGTCTATTTGGACTGGGATTTGAAAACAAAACACATGTATGGACTCGTGGGGTTATGAGTAGTCGTAATATAGCCTTGGACCTGAGTTTTGACCTGTAGGAATTAATGATTTATCTATTGTAATTGGTTTCTCTTGCATTATTTGATAATAATAAGTCATTTCTAGTTAGATTTTGAGCCGTGTGGAGGTAAATTTTATGGGAAAAGCTATATTCGAGGGTTGATTTGGGCTAGTCGGGGTAAGTGTCTTGCGTAACTTTGTGAGGGGGGGAACTAGACCTTAGGATTTGGGTTGTTTGTGATAATTTTACTATATGAAAGACGTGTACACAAGATGACGAATGTGTACACGGGCTATATGTGGTATTTGACCGGTTTAGACTTTTTAGACTTCTTCTATGTACTTAATTGAACTTGTTATAACATTTTACTTCTTTCATCATTAAATTTACTCTTACATGCTCTAATTGACATTATTAGTACTTGTTCTATCCTTTATTATTATAGTTGCTCGTATATGCTTTAGTTGAAGTTGTTTTCTCCCTTATTGTTTTGTTACCCCTTTAATTGTCGAATTACTCTTACTTTAAGTTGTTATTTTGTGGAATAGCTTCTTGATGAGTTATTGGTGTTAAAGTTGTAAAAGTCGTTATCACATTGAGGTGAAGTTGTTAATTATTGAGGTATCTTTCCTTGTTGAGTATTCCCATTCATCTTGTTGTTATTGAGATCATTATACACATTGTGATTGAGCCATGGGCTATTTGTTGTGAAAATATTAGTATTGTTAATTTTAGCAAGTCGTGGCGTATGGGCACTTATGGTGCGAGTGGTTACTATGTTGTGATATTGATAAGCATGCGGTAGTATATGGATAGGGGTTGATACGCATGCGGTGAGATAAGGTGGGCTTGATATGCGTGTTGCTAGTAAGGGAATTACTTGAAGCCAAGCGGTGAGATAAGATGGGCTAAAACGCGTGTAGCTATTTCAGGAAAACTGATTTTCAAAAACTAAATGTATAGTTCACGCAGTGATATAAGGAAAGATTGTGATTGAAATTGTGAAATGCGAATACAAGGCGGTACCTCGGTTGTGATTCTTGTTATACATTGCATGTTGGAACGGCTTGTTGGTTGAACAATTCTTGTCGTTTCTTCATTGTTTTACTTGTAGTTATCCGTACTTATCTTCTTGTGGTTTCATCAGGTGTTTACTCCTAGTTGCCTTTACTGCTTAAATTTCCGTTGTTAGCTTACATTATTGAACTGTTTACTTGTCATTTACTTCCTCGTTTCCCATATTTAGCTTATGATATACACAGTTTAGTTTCTTTTCTCCTAGCAGTTGTCTCGACCTGGCCTCGCCACTACTCTACTGAGGTTAGGATTGATACATACTGGGTACCGTTGTGGTTTACTCATACTATGCTTCTATACATTTTTGTGTAGATCAAGGTACATCTGCCCATTGTAGAGAATTCAAGGTACACCTGCTCGACGTTCGCAGGCCTCGAAGTCACCTTCTGCTTATAGTTGTATTACTATTTATGTCTTGTTCCGAAACAGTATTGTATTCGAGACTATTAGTACATCCTTGTAGAGCTTATGACTCAATTCCACCACGTTTTGGAGAGTTGTTGTCAGTTGTACTGTTAAGTTTTATTATGACAGTTTAATGGTTTCATTTGAGTTTTTGTTATTATTTCTGTCATTTCTTAATGTATGTTAGGTTTACCTAATCTTAGAGACCTAGGTGTCATCACGACATCTTAAGGGGGGGGGGGGAGAATTTGGGGTCGTGACTAGTTGGTATCAGAGCTCTAGGTTCATAGGTGTTACCAGTCTTACGCAAGTTTAGTAGAGTCTTGCGTATCGGTACGAAAATGTCTGTACTTATCTTCGAGAGGCTACAAAACTGTTAGAAAATTTCACTTATTTGGTTCTTTATCGTGCGAATTGGTTGATTCGAAATCCTAATCATTGTCTTTTCATTCTCACACAGATGATGAGGACACACATTATTGTATGTGATGATCAGGCACCTATGCCCCCTGCTAGACTCGCGCGAGGACGGGGCCGGGGCAGAGACCAAGGACTGAGGATCCACCAGTAGCTCCGATTGGAGCACCTTCCCTTATATGTAATACTAGCAGTGGTAAAGTTCGTGCTGCACATGGACCCAAAATTCCAAAATGAAAGAAGAATATTCTAATATTATAGTGGATTAATTTGTATTTTCGTAGAGTATACCACATAAACTTTTCTTATTTTTAATCAATACAAATATCAAGGGAAATTCTGCAAAATATTTAATTGCTTAGGTATGCTTTGTCTATATTAGATAATGAATATGTACTACTTGAAAATTGAAATATTTGTATGTCGTCTACTCTATCTAAATTGAACACTATATACCAATTTACAATTCAATAAATTTAGCTAAATTTTTTATAAAGTTACTATATTTGAATTTCGAGTATGATATTAAAGGTATAATACAATTCAATATATTTGAATGTCGTAGTAATAGTCATTTGAACAATTTACCCTATTGTGCCAAGGTATAATACAAGTTTGTTATTTAACCCTCTCAAGTTCCATTTGTGATGGTCCAAATCTTAATCTTTACATGATACTACCAGCAAATTATTTTATTAACTGTTCATATATAACTGCATATAAGAATAATTTGTAATATTAACTAATTTTATTATATTGTCTTATGCATTGGGACGATGCATAAATGAATATCAGGTAAATTAAAAGATCTATCTTTGGACAAGAGTGGGTTGCTCTAGTGGTAAACACCCTCCACTTCCAACCAACAGGTTGTGAGTTCGAGTCACCCCAAGAGCAAGGTGGGGAGTTCTTGGAGGGAGAGAGCCGAGGGTCTATCGAAAACAGCCTCGATATCCCAGGGTAGGGGATAGATTGATGTTATTTGAACGACGTTAATTAGCAGAGCTAATTAGAAAAAAGCGAGCACCAAGACATACGTATGGTGAATATTGTTTTAACACAAAATTTCTGCAAACCTTTGATTGGAATGACGGAGGGAGCCGAGGGTCTATCGGAAAAGCCTCTCTATCCCAGGGTAGGGGATAGATTGATGCTATTTGAACAACGTTAATCAGCAGAGCTAATTAGAAAAAAGCGAGCACCAAGACATACATATGGTGAATATTGTTTTAACACAAATTTTGTGCAAACCTTTGATTGGAATGGCGTTCAAGGTAACATGATGCTGGTTAGATGTACCCTCTATGAACCCTTATATACAAATAGTCACAGTTTACAGTAATGTATAAACAATATGTTATTATGAAAAATTTATAATCTAAAGGTAGGTTTACTTGTTACACGAATGATTGGGGGATCCCGTATATCCTTTCCTTTTTCTAAATTATTCGTCGATCTAGTCGTGCAAGCTTGAAGGCTGGCAGCGGGTAAACAGAGTACCAAGATATTTAAAAGTATATAATGAAGCCTGTATTTTAGTTTATTGGGACTTTTAAGATAAATAAGGTATTATACACAACGTCTAAGAAAAATAAATAAGCACCGTTGTATTAATAATAATATATATGGTGTATAAATATAAGTACAACAATATAACCTTTTACGGGAGCTGGAGGAGATTCTCATATGATAAAAGCAATTTGTTTTGGAAATACTGCTTTGTACCAAGATGATGTTGCCTGCTATGAGATAGTAACAGTTGGATTCTCAAGAAGATTGTGCCTTGCAGAATCTTGTCTTCTCATACGTCGAGATAGCAATAACGCTTCGCTTCTATGAGCAGATACTCAGCTCTGTGTATCACGCCGTTTGAGTTGCATTGCATCCTTCATGTTTTCTGTGTATGGGCACATCAGTTATGCCAGTTCAAGTTCCTTTTTTACCTGTAAGTATTTCCATCCGAAGTTCTCAATGGGATATTTTAAAAAGGCATAAATTATATTTATAATATCACAGAACACTTTATCTATTAAAGATTATATCTTTTATCCACCAAGTTAAGCTCTGTCACCGTATATAGCTTACCCGAAATCAAAATTTGCAGTCCGTTCTCCTCCCAAGTAGAGCAAGAAATTAAATTGAATGGCAAATATAAACAGTCAGTAAAAATCTAACTCATTCAAGAATTTCCGTAAAGCAAAGACACTCAACATATTAAAATTTCTTTGTATCAAAGGCCTATCATCCCATGAAAGATGGGAGAGAGAAACACAAGATAAGAAGAAGCAAACTCACAGGAAAGCAACGATCCAAACGAAAAATTCACCAAAGTGTAAAGCTAAGAAAGAGAGGAGCGAGGGAAGAGATAGCAGGCGCAGAGGAGTTTGAAGAATGTGAAACTTCTCAGATGTTGCAAGATTCGTACACGAAGCGTTAAAATTTGATGTATCTCAGTGCTCACCTCTTAATCATATTCTTCTAGGAAAAGTTTACTGCCAAGACTATAGGATTGAATTCTTAATAGCAATTTAAACATATAAAAAAACCAAAAATTAAACAGAAAGATGGAGGAGAATGCAAGTTGAATTGAATACCACATAGAATAACCTAAAAAATGTGTCACCACCCAACTGATACATCAATGAATTTACTCAAACACATAAAGAACAAAGACTTAGCATGCCATAAAAGATGAAACGGAGAAGCACAAGATGAGAAGAAGAAGAAAGCTTACAAGAAAAAAAATATTCAAACGGGAAAATGTACCAAACTGTAAAGATAAGGACAAGAAGTGTAAAGACAAGAACAGGAAAAGCAAGGAGAGAAAAGGTGGAAACGGAAATTTTCAGATGATGGAGCTTTTCTGATATTGGTGTTATTGAATTTGCAATAAGTTGGATGTTAACCATTTGTAATGACCCGGTCGGTTATTTTGTATATTTTAGCTTCGTTTTCCCTAGTTAATTATTTTCCTATGTATTTGTAGTTATATTACTTGCGGGGGCGGTTAGTTTGGTTTTGGGAAAGTTTTGGATTGAATTGAGACACCTAATCCAAGGTTGAAAGCTTAAATTGTAAGGGTTAACTGAAGTTTGACTTTTGTATAGACAAACTAGGAATGGTGTTTTGATGGTTTCAATATGTTCGTATGATGATTTTGGACTTATGCGTATGTTCGGCTTTAGATTTGGAGGTTCCTAGGTTGAATTGGTTCTATTTGGCGAAAGTTGGAAACTTGAAGATTTGGAAGGTTCATAAGTTATCGAGAGTTGACTTTGATGATAACGAGTTTGGATTATTGTTTCAGGGTTGGAATAAGTTTGTTACACCATTTGGGACTTGTATGCAAAATTTGAGGTTATTTCGAGTTGATTAGACGTGGTTCAATATAGATTTTGAAAAGTTGGAAGTTGATTAGTTCCTTAGTCTTGAGGTGCGATTAGTGATTTTGATGTTAATTTGTGTGATTCGAGGCCTCGACTAGGTATGTGTTATATTTTATGATTAGTTGGTATGATTATAGGGGATCCCAGGGACCTCAAGTGTATTTCAGATGAGTTTCGAATCTTTTCCACGTTGTTTGGCAGTTCTGGTCTGCTACTTTCGCACCTGTGATGGATTGGGCACAGTTGCGAGTCCGCAGAAGTGGAGGATGGACCGCATATGAGGATGGTCGGGAGAATAAGGGAACTCACTGAAGCGATATTTTTTCGCAGAAGCAGTGTTTTGTCCACAAATGCGGAAATCGATGGGCAGTATATTTAATTTGAGGGTTTGGTTATTTTTCATTATTGGGAGTTGTGGAGCTCGGCTAGGGGCAGTTGTTTCGAGGGGTTTTCACCACAAATTGAAGTGTAAGTAAACTCTACTTGATTTTGATGTTAGATTTTGCTTTTTTGTGAATTATTACACCTAGACTATGTGAATTAAAAGAATAATTTGGGGGGGGGGTATGGTATTTGGAGAGTGAAAAATGATGATTTGGGGGTCGATTTGATGTTGGATTTGGATGAAACACACGCATTTGGACTCACAATGGAATGAATGTTCGGAATTTATGTGTTTTGTTGAGTTTTGGGATGCGAACCCGGAGTTGACCTTTTGGGTTGACTTTGTATATTTGTTAAAGATCAAATCTTTATTATTTGGAGTTGTTTCCTATGGCTTTTATTGATGTTATTAAGTTATTTTTGGCTAGATTCGAGTCGTTCAGAGGTTAATTCGTGTGGGAAAAAATTTCTAGACTATTGATTTGGCTTACTTGAGGTAAGTATCCTACTTAAACTTGGTTGTAGCACTAGGTACCTGAGTTATTAGCGTTGGCTACGTGCTATGGATGGTGCACATATGAGAGGGCTTGAACCAATACACGTGAACCGAGGTATTATCCATGCACGGAATAGTTAGTAGACCATGATATGTCTTGAATTTATTGCTAAGCTTCATGCTATCATTCTTCTTATGTTGTACCCCATTTGTGAACTAATTGAATCAAGCTAGAGGTTATTTGTTAGTTAATCTCTTGTTCAAACATGTTAATTGCTATTTTGTGGTGTAATCGCCTAATTTTAAACTATGGTAGCACACTTTGCACATGCATACACCTTAGCATGTTATTTAGATCAGTCCATGGATATTTACATTGATATTCATTGTTTATGTACATGTATTCTTGTATATGCTTTTTATGCAATATGGACGGGGTTGATAGTCCGTGCGGATCTAAGTTATGATAGCTTGTGAGTTGTCCATGAGGTTGTTTTATATGGCACGTGAGTTTTCCGTGAAGCGTGTGAATAAGGATCCCTAGGATCATCATGTCATGTTTCTCTTTTGACAATGTACACGCGGTATAAGGAAAACTAATCAGTATTTGGTTATTGTATTTTTCTCTACTTGCAATTTCCTTGGATGTATACTTGTTTTATTGCCATATATTCTCTATATGTTGTTTGGTTTGATTAGTGTGATCACGATACATATCTTCTTTATATGTCTACATGTGCACCGAGACTTGATAATAGATGTATATCTTTTTTATATGCTAGATTGTTAACTGATACATTGCTTGGCACATTTTCTCTTGTGCACCAAGGTGACATTATTTGTGTTTTATTATTTTATGATATTATTATTGTACCTTGTGAAATTTATGAACTGAGAAGGTTATTAGCAAGTATCATTGATAATTCTTATCTCTATTACCTCGTCGAGGTTAGTTATGATACTTGCTGAGTACATGGAGTCGGTTTGTACTCATATTACACTTTGCACTCAATTATGCAAATCCAGGTGTTGGACCGATCCAAGAGCAGCTGTGATTGGTGATGTGGGTTGCCGAGAGGTAAGGTAGATGTCACGACCCCAATTCCCCTTCTTAAGATGTCGAGATGGTACCTAGTCTCTACAATTAGGTAAGCCTAACATTTGATTACAATTGAACACATATAATTAATAAAATACCATAAACCAGTTTGATAAACTCATATAACTTTCGAAAATTAAAATCTCAACCATACACTTTCCAAGAACGGTGGAACAGAGTCATAAGCTCTACAGAATAAGATAAAGTGTCTAGTACATCATTGTCTAAAAGAAAATACAACAGTAAATAAGAATAAGGAAAGGTGACTTAGAGGCCTGCGGATGTGGAACAATTATACCTTGAAGTGTCCAAAGAAGCAACTCAAATCAACTATAGCATCTGACCCGGGTAGACATACCTGAATCTGCACAAAAATGTGAAACAACGTATAATGAATACAATACAATGGTACCCAGTAAGTATCAAACCTAACCTCGGCAGAGTGGTGATGAGGTCAGCTCAAGACACCTACTATGATATAAATAAACAAAAAAAAGCCATAAGAACGAATAATAATGTGAAGCGGAGAAATAACTAATACTAAACAAGATAATAACATGAGTTGATACCGAAAATTAGACATGGAAGTAACCTAAAAGTGGTAGCTAAAGAGAACCAAAATGATCATATACGGACAACAAATGCTAAACAAGGAAGAACAAAAAACAGAAACGTTCCCACCAAAACTACTTGCAAAATGAGATAAAAAACAAGAATCACAACGAGGTACTGCCTTGTGTAAGATAATATTCACCACCGGGGTACCGCCTCGTATAAATCAAGAATGACAACGGTGGTACCGCCTCGTAGTCGTATTTCTCAATTTCAGTCATAATCTTTCCTTGTATCACCGTGTGTGCCTTACATTTGAAATAGGTTTTGAAAACAGTTTTCCCCAAATAGCTACACGCACTTTAGCCATCTTATGATGCCGCGTAGATTCACGTAGTTCCCCTACAAGCAACACGCACATAAGACTCACCTTATACCTCCGCATGCACATTAACTCCAATCCTTATACCGTCGCATGCGTGTGAATATCACATCAGAATAACAACTCGCACCATAAGTTCCCATATATCACAACTTGCCAACAATCAACAATATCAATGTTTCCACAATAATATCCCATGGCTCCACCATAACGGGTACAAGAATATCAACAACAACGAATGTAAAATGCCCAACAAGGAAGATATTTCAACAATAACAATTTCGCCTCAACATGATAACGGCTTTCACAACCTCAACACCAACAACTCAACAATGAGATAATGTATAACTACGATATTAAATGAGAATGACCCACTATGGAAGAGATAACGTATAACAATGACTTCAAATAGTTGAAATCAAACAAGGAAAGCGATAATATGAACAACAACTTTAAGTAATGATAATCAAGAATGATAGGCATAACAAGAACAATAACTTCTAATAATTATAATTAACAATGAAGAGATAGCATGTAACTATAAAAGAGGCAACAAGTTCAACTAATGCATGAGGCAACAAGTTGGATGTAGAACAAGTTTTAAACTAGTCAATTAAGGCATGTACGGATAGACTAACACAAAAAAGAATAGATTAACTAAGAGAATTGAGAACATGATATGGCATTTCAACTTAAGCATTGAAAATAATCTACCGAATTGTTAAGAAAATTTTGCTTTCTTTCATTCTTGTCGTGTAGATTTGCTATTTTCGAAGTTTGATCCATTACTCTTCTATTCTGTCGCGGATGGTGAGGACACATTCAGCCAGATCAGACGGGTAGGCACCATTACTTTCAGTTAGGGACGCAAAAGGTTAGGCCAAGGTATGGTCCGAGGTAGGGCTCGTGCTACAGCTAGATCAGCACTTGTGGAGCCACCAGTTGCTCCAGTGAAGGAGCAAGTTCTAGATATTGTTTATCCAGTAGGACCAGCTCAGACAATGCTGGTACCTATTATTATAACTAGTCTTCAGGAGACTTTGGCCTAGATATTGAGTGTATACGAGCTTGGCTCAGGAAGGTATGATACTAGTTACACCAACTACCTCACAGGCTGGGGGAGGAGCCTACACCCTCCCCGCTCGTACACCGGAGCAGCTAGCTTAGGGTTATTAGACACTAGGGGTTTTTCCATTGCAGCCAGTTGTTGCGGTACAAGCCGGGTTGGACCATCTTTGACTGATAAGGAGCTAAAAAGGTTAGAGCAATGCTAGAGGCTTCCTCCTCCCCAGTTAAGTGGAGGAGAGTCAAAGGATGATCAAGGTTTTCTTGATATGTATCATTGGATCTTTTACACAATGGGTGTTGTGGACTCCAATGGAGTTAACTTTACTACTTTTCATCTAACAGGGCTAGCCTATAGGTAGTGGCATACCTATAAGTCAGTCAGGACAGTTGGCGCTACACCACTTGCATGACATCAGTTTTCAGTTCTCTTCTTAGAGAAGTTTGTTCCAAAGACTCACAGAGATGAGTTGCGTAGGTAGTTCGAGCATCTACGCCAATAGGGATTGACTATGACCCAGTGCAAGATGAGATTCACGGAGTTAGCATGCCATGCACTATTTTTAGTCCCTACTAAGAGAGAGAGAGAGAGAGATAGAGAGAGAGAGAGAGAGAGAGAGAGAGAGAGAGAGAGAGAGAGAGAATCAGGAGGTTTATTGATGGCCTCAACTATGCTCTGCGATATGGTATGACTTGAGAGTCCGAGATGGATGCAAGGTTTGGTTAGGTGGTTGAGATTGCCAGGCGCTTGAATCATGTTTGTCGTCTTGAGTGAGAGGAGAGAGAGGCCAAGAGGCCTCGTGGTTTGGATAGTTATAGTGGTGCCTCGTCTGGAGGCCAGGCACATCACAATAGAGACCGTCCTTTTAGGCTTGCTCAAGAAGCTTGTCAGATTCTCCATGATTTCTCAGTTAGCCACAGTTCTTACAGTGCTTTCCCAATTCAGTCATCATTGAGTGCACTATCGGCACAAAGTTCTCACTATGCTTCATCTCTTTAGTGTTTCACAAACAGTATTTTGGGTTATCAGGGTTAGTCGCATGGTAAGCAGCCTCGTCACAGGAGGGGTTTTTTCCAGTGTAGATACTAGAGTCATCACAATAGGGATTTCCCCATACCTCTGAGTAGTGCACCACAGCATAGCATGCAACCTATGGTTCCAGATTTAGTAGCCACACCACCTATGCAGCCAGCTAGGGCTGGGGCTCAGTTGGTTCGAGGTCACCCTAGAAATGGAGGTTAGTCAGGTGGTAGACATGCCCGTTGCTATGCATTTCCAGCTAGGCCATAGGTAGTTGCTTCTGACACTATGATTATAAGTATTGTTTTAGTGTGCCACAAGGATGATTCAGTGTTATTTGACCCTGGTTCAACTTATTCTTATGGGTCATCATATTTTGCTCATTATTTTTGTATGCCTCATGATTCTCTTGATATATATATGAGACTATAATTGATCTTTTATTGCTCAGTATGATTGATTTTGAGGTGATTTTGGGTATTGATTGGTTATCTTCGTACCACGCTATTCTTGATTGGCATTTTAAGACTGTGACGTTTACTATGTCGGGGTGGTCGAGGCTGGAGTTGAGAGGTTCCCTTAGTCACACTCCTAGTAGAGTAATTTCATTCTTGAAGGCTTAACGAATGGTTGAGAAGGGTTGTTTGGCATATTTGACCTTCGTGAGAGATGTTAGTGCTGATACTTATACTATTTGAGTCAGTTCCAGTAGTGACGGAGTTCTAATATGTGTTTCCTACAGACTTGTCGGGCATGCCACCCAATAGGGATATTGATTTTGCTATTGATCTGGTGTGGGGCACTCATGCCATCTCTATTCCACCATATCTTATGACACTAACGGAGTTGAAGGAGTTGAAGGAATAGTTATAGGAGTTTCTTGATAAGGATTTCATCAGGCCTAGTGTGTCACAATGGGGTGCACCGGTACTATTTTTGAAGAAGAAAGATAGTTCTATGAGGATGTGCATTGACTACATGCAGTTGAACAAGGTTACCATCAAGAACAAGTATCCACTACCGCATATTGATGATTTATTTGATTAGCTTTAGGGTGCTAGGGTATTCTCAAAGATTGACATGAGATCGGGCTACCATCAATTAAAGGTAAGGGCTTCAGATATTCTTAAGATGGATTTCAGGACCAGTTATGGGCAGTATGAGTTCTTAGTGATGTCGTTTGGTCTGACCAATGCCCTAACAACTTTCATGCACTTGATGAACAATATATTTTAACCTTATCTGAATTCCTTCATCATTGTCTTCATTGATGATACATTGGTGTATTCTCGTAGCCAGGAGGAGCATGAGCAGCATTTGAGGATCACGCTAAAGATTATGAGGGAGAATAAGCTATATGCTAAATTCTCCAAGTACGATTTTTGGTTAGACTCGGTGGAATTCTTAGGTCACGTGGTGTCCAGTGAGGGATTAAGGTGGATCTGAAAAAGACTGAGGCAGTTCAGAGTTGGCCTAGACCTTCTACCTCTACAGAGATCCAGAGTTTCCTATAGTTGGCTGGGTATTATCGATGGTTTGTACAGGGGTTTTCATCTATCGCAGCCCCACTGAGTTGACTCAGAAAGGTGCCCTATTCAGGTGGTCTGATGAGTGCGATGGGAGCTTTCAGAAGCTCAAGGCGACATTGACTACAGATCCAGTTCTGGTTTTTCCTTTGGGATTGGGTTCTTATACAGTGTATTGTGATGCTTCACGTGTTGGCATTTGCGTGCGTTGATGTATGATAGTAGAGTGATTGCTTATGCTTCGCGTCAGTTGAAAGCCCATGAGAATAACTACCCAGTGCATGATTTGGAGTTAGCAACTATTGTTCACACACTCAATATTTGGAGGTATTATCTTTATAGAGTGTCTTGCAAGGTGTTCATGGATCACCGGAGCCTCCAACATCTATTCAAGCAAAAGGATTTGAACTTGAGGCAACAGAGGTAGTTAAAGCTATTGAAGAACTATGATATCATCATTCTTATTCATTCGGGGAAAGCTAATATGGTGGCCGGCGCCTTGAGTAGTGTCATGACCTAAAATCCTAACCTGTCGTGACGGCGCCTAACACATTTACTAGGCAAGCCGACAATCAGTAACAAATAAGAATTTGAATTAAAATATGATTTAATAAGCTCAATAACAGAAAATCTCATAAATGCTGGATAAGACAATTGTAACTTAACTACAACCATCCCAAAATATGGTGTCATCGAGTACATGAGCACTACAAAGTCTCAACATCAAACAACAAACTCTAGTACAATAGTCTGAATAATAGAGCAGTACAAAAAAGCATGAAAAGAATGAGAGTCAAGGTATGCGGATATCATGGCAGCTACCTTGAAGTCTCCAAGCAAGCACTGGAAATAATCTATCAATCACTGTAACCAGATGTACTTGTATCTACACACAAAGTGAAGAGTATAGTACGAGTATAACCAAACCAATGTACTCAATAAGTAACAGAACTAACCTTGGGCTGAAAGCAGTGACAAGCTCAGAAGCGTACAGTCAGAACAAATATATTGACAACACATAAATAGTAATGAGAATGTCAGTAATAACTCAGGGAAACTTCCATATTCAGCTCGTTCATGTACAGAAATTTAGACATGCTTTCAAGTTCATAATTAAAGGCCAACACGGATAAGAACGTCAAAATATAGGAAGCTTAAGGAATGGTATATCTTTATGCCTACATGTCAAATATGCATGTCAAAAGTACGGTATCACACTGATATTTCCAAGTACTAACTCTCAGAGTGCTCAATCTGTCTATCTCATATTCCCACTCATCACACATAATCACTTAGCACTGTACGGGTGCCTGCCATTTCCCCTCACCAAAGCACGTGTATATAAATCAGAGTACTTGTGCTCACGGCTGGTATGTCACACTCGGGAGGCGCAGATCCTGCCCAAGCATTAACATAAAGCCTATAAGACTTGTTGCAGCGTGCATCCCGATCCACAATAATAAATACGCCAGTAAGGCCTACTGCAGCGCGTAGCCTGATCCACAATATATAGCGAGCGATCTCTCACCAACAGGAACATAAGGCATTGGCCACCACGTTGGCCTTCCCGGTATGATACGAAATGGTGATGTCATAGTCTTTTAACAGCTATAAGCATCTTCGTTGCCTCAAATTTAGATCTTTTTTCTTAAACAAGTGTTGTAGACTCCTATGATCTATAAATACCTCTCAAGACACGTTATAGAGATAATGTCTCCAAATCATCAATGCATGAACAATGGCTGCCAACTCGAAGTCATGAATGTGGTAGTTCTTCTCATGGGGCTTCAACTGGCATGAAGGATATGCAATCACTATACCCTCCTACATCAAGATATACCCAATACCAATCCGAGAAGCAACATAATAAACCATAAATGAACCCGATGCTGAAGGTAAAACTAGAACTAGAGTTGTCGTCAAGGCAGTTTTGAGCTTGTGAAAGATCTCCTCACACTCATCAGACCACCTGAATGGGGAACCCTTCTGGGTCAATCTAGTCAAAGGTTCCACAATGGATGAGAAACCCTCTCCCATCCTGAGAAGTGGTTGGTGCAGCTAGAACCGAAACCACCTGAGCAAGGCTCCTAGATACAATCAAAATCTGGGCCAAAGCCTCCTGAAGGGTTGGGATCACAATGGGCATAGCTGGTGCCTGAGCTGGTCCTACCGGCTCAACAACATCTGGTATCTTCTCCTTAGCTAAAGCAACCGGTGGCTCCACAGGTGTTGCTCTAGGTGTGGTACGAGCCGCACCTCGACCTCTACCGCAGCCCCAACCTCTCGTGTCTGTAACTAGTGGTACTGGTGGTTGTTTGCTAATTTCGGTCACATGTGTCCTCACTATCTATGAGAGAATAGAAGAGTAGAAGTTTAGATTTCGTAATTAACTAATATGCATGACAAGAATACAAAAATGTGAAGTTTCCTAACAGTTCGGTAGTCTTTTGAAGATAAGTACAGACGCCTCTGTACCGATCCGTAAGACTTTATTAAACCTGCTCATGACTCTTGAAACCTAAGTAACCTAGTGATGTGATACCATGTCACGACCCAAACCGATGGGTCATGACGAGTGCCCGAGTTCTACCTATCGAACACCCCTAAGCATTCATCTAAGATATAAACATGAAATAACTGTAGCTCATACATAAAGTATGGAAATAAACTACTGATTCATATGAACCACATACGTGGGAAAAGATGCCCAAAAGACATATATACATATATATATATATATATATATATATATATATATATATATATATATATATATATACGGAATACAGTAGGGCGAGCCAACAAGGCCACATACTAGCCGACTATACATGAATGTCTACAAACCTCTAAAAGAGTGTAAAACTATATAAAGGATGGGACTGGGCCCCGTCATACCCATATATATACAAAAGTATCGTACCAAAACTCAATAGCAGCTCCTGATCAAATGGAGCACACCAACTCTCGCTGAGCAGCGATCCTAAGATGGGGGATCATCAGCCTGTTTACATGCACCTACGGGAATGAAACGCAGGCCCCCGGGCAATAGGGGCGTCAGTATGAATAATGTACCGAGTATGTAAGGCATAAAAATTAATATATAACAGACATGAAAGAAACATGGAGTAAAAGACTCAACCTGTCAGTCTGAATTGCTCTGTTAATCATGAAACATTTATAATGTCATGTATATGTATATAAATGTCATATCATGCATATGTATATATGTACATAACATCATCAAACCTCTTAGGGCATCCCATCATATCATCTCATCCTCTATGGGCGAAGTCCTAAACGTATACCAGCTGATGAGGTGGTGGTGTGTATATAACTCCATAACCTTTTCCCACACCCCAAATACATTTACTATACGCGTATATAACGCCATCTGGTCATGGGTCAATATACATGTATAAATGGATGCAATGCATAATGAAGTAAATCAATAAGATCTCTCGAAATATCATGAGACCCATGAACAGACGATATGATAGTAGGACATATGGGGAATCCAGAACCTAGGCAACCCTAGTACTTCTAAGAATAGAATCATTTATGAAAGTTGTGTGCTTACTCATTTCATTGTATTATATGGATCAGGCCAAAAGAAAAGAAGGGATAGCCTTAACATACCTCAAGTCATCAATGCAACTCAACAACGAGCTTATGATAACTAGCGCGCCAACCGTATAAAAAAAAATACATGTACGACTTAGATGGTGCTAGTATATTACGTATCTCAAACGATAACTCGACTCTAATATAAAACGGGCAGCATTTCCCTTGATTTTTCTGGTCACTCAAGCATACTATTGGAGATATACAAACACAATATAATCAGCAACTCAAAACCAACTTAATTATAATTCGGAACCTTCAATACAATAAAAACCCTAAATATACCATAACACACCCAATCAACAAGTTATCAATTAACCTGAAACTATAATGACGAGCGACCAACCTACTACGCTACCACATGTGGCATTTCTCCATGCCCTTTTATTCTTCCAAACTCCATAAATCAGCAGCACAATAGGCCAACACGAGTGGACTACAAAACAGTCCACTAAAAGTGGAAATAAATCGAACTCACGGCTTCCAATCACCATCCCGTGAGTTCTAACTATTAGGAAACCAATTTATCAACCTTCCTTGATATAAACACTTAAATACAGAAATTAGACGTTTCTTAACTGCGAAGTACCTTACAAAACTCGAACTACAAAGAAAAAAGAGAGGCGGTATAATGATACTTACGTCGTAGGGATCGTTTTGATGTTATCGCTTCTCGATTTCGTACCCGGGATGTTAGTATTCTTTGAAACACTATTAGAGAGCTCAAGGATAGGTTTTATGGTGTTCACTTGTCGGTTTATATGTAAAAATGAAGAGAGAGAGAGACGAGTTAAGACCTATATATCAACTTTTGAAAAGTCAAAGAGGTGCTAGCTAGGCACTCTCACATTGGCCCATCTTCCGACGCTTATATCTTTTTACCCGGATGTCATATGAACAAACAGTTAAGTGCGTTGGAAACTAAATTCCAAGAAATTTAATTTGGTATATAATATGTCCCAAAAATACCTCACATAGCACACAAATATATTTCTCAAAAAGCTTTGTTACAAGGCAAATCCGTAGTCGGTTTTTCTGCAACTTAAATCCGATTTTTTCCAAACTTTATATTCTTTATCCAAACATCATATATAGTTATATTATGACTTTAAACTCATTTAAATTATGGTTAACAAGTCTCATATTCATTATACGTCACCTTGGGACACACAGGGTATAACAATATCCCCCCCCCCAGAAACATTCGTCCTCAAATATTAAACTTCCAGAGATTAATAGAACTTTTGGCAGAGTCTTATCTATAATGGTACCACTACCAACCTGTTAGAAAGAAAACCCAACAATACAAATCCACACAGGGCCACAATCATCAATAACACCAATGGCCTCACACGACCAATGACAATAACTAAAATAAGAATCAAGTACCATATACGTACCTAAGGTTGTGATGTCTCAGTCCGATCCTCCTACAGAAGTGGAAACAAGTGAGGATACATAGACTTCATTTCTTCTTCATCTTCCCAAGTCATCTCCTCCACATTATTGTTCCTCCAAAGTACTTTAACCGAAGATACTTCTTTAGTTCTCAATCTCCAAACCTGTCTATCTAGTATAGCAATGGGAGTTTTCTCATATGATAGTTGCTCTGTGACCTGAACATCATCAATTAGAATGACTCTAGAAGGATCTCTGATACACTTACAGAGCATAGACACATGAAAAACTGGATGAACTGACTCCAAGTTGGAAGGCAAGTCTAACTCATATGCTACCTGGCCTACTCTGTGTATGATCTTATAAGGTCCAATGTATCAAGGGCTAAGCTTTTCTTTATTACCGAATCTCATAACGCCTTTCATCGGTGATACCTTTAGGAATACCCAGTCATCTACCTGAAACTCCAAGTCTCGTCGTCAATTATTTGCATAGGACTTCTGATGACTCTGAGCTACTACTAGCTTTTCCCGTATAATCTTAATCTTCTTGACTGCATGTTGTACCAACTCTGGTCCTACTAACTTAGTTTCCCCAACCTCGAACCATCCAATAGGTGACCTACACTTCCATCCATAAAGAGCTTCGTATAGAGCCATCTGAATGCTGGAATGATAGCTATTATTATACGCAAACTCAATAAGTGGAAGATGATCATTCTAACTACCCCTGAAGCTTATCACACAAGTTCGTAGCATATCCTCTAGTGTCTGAATAGTACGCTCAGCCTAACCGTTTGTGTGGGGATGAAATGTTATACTAAGACTTACTTGAGTCCCCAATCCTTTTTGTAAGGACCTCCAGAAATTAGCTATAAACGGAGCACCTCTATCTGAGATAATAGATATAGGGACACCATGAAGTCATATTATCTCCTTAATGTAAAGCCTTGCATAATCCTCTATTAAATACGTAGTCCTGACAGGCTGAAAATGGGCTGATTTTGTAAGTCTATCAACAATAATCCATATAGAATCAAACTTACACCGGCTACGAGGTAAGACCATGATGAAATTCATATTACTTACTTCCCATTTCCAATTCGGAATCTCTACAACCTACAATAATCCATCGAGTTTATGATGCTTAATCTTAACCTGTTGACAATTAGGGCACTGAGCAACAAACTCTGCTATATCCTTCTTCATTTTGTCCCACCAGTATATTTTCCTAATATCATGATACATTTTCGTCGCTCCTGGATGAACATAACAACGAGAATAGTGAGTTTCTCCCATAACCTGCTGAGCCATATTAGGAACACATAATCGACCTCAATATCTGAGGACTCCATCTCCTATAATCTCAAATGGTGTCTTCTCTTTTTGAGGGGTTGTATCTCTATAATGAGCTAGCACAGGATCCTCATACTGGCGTTCCTTCACTTCAGTTACTAAAGAGGATGTTGCCGTGTCCTGAATAGCAACTCTGGTATCACCTGAATCTAGTAATTGAACTCCAAAATTAGCTAGTTGATGAATCTCATGGGCTATCTCACTCTTATCTGGGTGTAAATATGATAGGATACCCATAGATCTACGGCTGAGGGCATCGGCTACTACATTCACCTTTCCTGGATGGTATAAAACATCAACATCATAGTCTTTCAGTAGCTCCAACTATCTCCTCTGACGTAAATTCAATTTCTTTTGCTTGAAGACATACTGATGGCTCTTATGATCCATATAGATATCAACATGAATACCATACAAATAGTGCCTCCACATCTTTAGTGCATGAATCACATCGGCTAACTGTAAATCGTGGGTCAGGTAATTCTTCTCGTGCTTTCTTAGCTGTCTAGAAGCATAAGCTACAACCTTACCATGTTGTATCAGTACACAACCCAATCCAATGCCCAAAATGTCACAATAGATAGCATAACCATCGATCCCCTCTAGGAGTATCAGAACCGGTGTTGAAGTCAATCTGTCCTTAAATGGCTGGAAACTCCACTCACAAGCATCATTCCACTGAAACTTAGTTGCCTTCTGAGTCAAATTTATCAATGGTGCTGAAAGAGAAGAAATGCCCTCTACAAATCTCCTGTAATAACCTGCCAAACCCAAGAAGCTACGAATCTCCGTCGGTGTCATGGGTCTAGGCCAAGTCTTCACCGCCTTAATCTTCTGTGTGTCAACACAGATACCCTCATTTGAAATAATATGTCCAAGGAAAACTACAAAATTCAACCAGAATTCACATTTAAGGAATTTTGCGTACAACCTCCTTTCTTGTAGAACTCTGAGCATAGTACGCAAATGATTTGCATGCTCAGCCTCTGAACGAGAGTAAACTAAAGAATCATCTATAAATACAATCATGAATAGATCTAGAAAGGGTTTGAACACATGGTTCATCAAGTCCATGAATATCGCTGGAGAATTGGTCAAACCGAACGACATAACACGAAACGCAAGGTGCCCGTATCTGGTCCTGAATGTTGTCTTTAGAATATCCTTCTATCTAACCCTTACCTGATAGTACCCCAACTTGAAGTCTATCTTCGAGGAACACCTGGTACCCTGCAACTGATCATCGTCTTATTCAACTGTATGTAATCAATACACATCCGCAAGGAACCATCTATCTTTCTCACAAATAACATAGGTGCTCCCCATGGTGATGTGCTGGGTCTGATAAAGCCTTTTTTAAGAAAATCCCTCAGTTGTTCTTTCCACTCTCTCAGCTCTGCAGGTACCATTCTATAAGGAGGAATATATATATCGGCCGAGTATCTGGTAATGTGTCAATAGCGAACTCAATCTCCCGCTTTGGCGGAAGGCCTAGAAGCTCATCGAGAAAACATCGGGAATCTCATTAACCACCAGGATAGATTGAAGGGTCGGTGACTCTGCTTTAACATCCTGTACCCGAACTAAGTGATATATATAGCCCTTTCTGATCATCTTCTTTGCCTTGAGATAGGAAATAAACTTACCTCTCGGCGATGCAGTATTACCTTTCCACTCTAAAACTAGCTCCCCTGGAAACTGGAACCGAACAATCTTTGATCTACAATCAACGTTAGCATAACAACAATCCAACCAATCCATACCCATTATAATATCAAACTCTACCATATCTAGCTCAATCAGGTCTCCTACTGTAGAACGACTAAGAACTACTACTATACAATCTCTATATACCCGTCTAGCTATCACTGGATCCCCAACAGGTGTAGACACCTCAAAAGGTTTAATCAACTCAGGTTTTATCCCAAACTTGCTAGCAACCAACGGAGTGACATACGATAAGGTAGAACCTGGATTACTCAATGCATATATATCATATGAGGAGACTGATAATGTACTTGTAACAACATCAGGTAACAACTATTGATCATGTCGACCCGCTAATGCATAAACGCGGTTATGAGGACCGCTCGAGCTAGATGCTCCCTTTCTGCCTCTACCACGACCGGCTAGTGCCTATGAACCTTGCCTATGGGGGCGTACTGATGATGACGAACCAGCTACAGATCCCTCTGGCTGAACTATACCTACACCACCACTCGTCGGACAATCTCTCATAACGTAGCCTGGATAACCAGAAGTATAACAAACACCCAACCCCACGAGGCACTGCCCGGCATACTGCTTACCACATTGAGCACATCGTGGCAAGGGTGGCCTCATCTGACTTGACTCACCTCTATACTGAGAACTAGAAGCCCTGGAACTCTGACTAGGACCTAGCTATGTGGAACGATCAAATCTCCTACCGTCAAATTGAGGGGGTGCATAAGCCGAAGGCTGGGCTGGATACCTCGGGTACTGCTTTCTTTGACCACCTCGAAACTCACCAGAAGGACTTGAATATCTCGCTCTCTTACTCTGGCCCCTATCATGCTCACGATCGGCCCTCTACTTCTACTTCTGCTCCTCTACACCCTGAGTGTATGCATGAATACGAGAAATATCAATGCCTGGATGAAGTGAGACATACTGTCATTAAGAAGGTGCGGCTCCAACCCCATCAAGAACCGATGAACCCGATCCTCCATATTAGCTACAATAGTGGGAGCATACCTAGCCAAAGAATCAAACTAAAGGTTGTACTCACAAACACTCATATTACCTTGTCGAAGGGTCAAGAACCTATCAACTCTGGCCCGTCTAAGCTCTGGTGGCAAATAATGACGAAGAAAAGCTTCTGTAAACTCATTCCATACTGCTGGAAGGGCATCCTCACCTCTGGACAACTCCTAAGACTCGTAGCAATTAATTACAACATCTCGAAGTCTATATGAAGCTAGCTCAACTAACTCAGTCGCAATGGCCTTTATTACCCTCAAAGTCCTTTGCATCCTATCGATAAATACCTTAGGGTCCTCATTTGGATCTGCTCCAGTGAATATCGGAGGGTCCAAATTAATGAAATCATGAACCCTCGCACTAATGGCCCTATCTACATGACTAATACCTACCTCCTAGCGCTGAACCTATGTGGCCACTAATCGAGTCAATAGCTAAATAGCATCTCTCATCTCCTGACCCGGTGCATCTGGATGAGGAGCTAGGGGTACTGGAGCGGGTGTTGGAGTTGGTGCCCCTCAGATCTCCTCTGAAGAGGGAAGGGTAAGTGAAGTATGAGATGGAGTCTCACTATGCGACTCTCTCCGAGCACGGGTAATTCGTGGCGCTCGACTTGTAGTATCATCAGCCATAGACTTGCCCTTATGGGCGGCTATAACCTTCTTGGGCATCACTGAAAACATAACATATCGTTAGGAAAATGAATCCTCATATCGCACGATCTATGATAAGAAGGGAGGATAACATCTTATATGTCCTACAACCTCCTTTTTATAAGTACTCATAAACAAGACTCTACTAGACACGGTCTGTAGACAACCCTAGGATGGAACTGCTCTGATACCACTTTTGTCGCGACCCAAACCGATGGGTCGTGACGAGTGCCCGAGTTCTACCTATCGAACACCCCTAAGCATTCGTTTAAGATATAAACATGAAATAAGTGTAGGTCATCAATAACGTCTGGAAATAAACTACTGATTCATATGAACAACATACGTGGGAAAACATGCCCAAAAGACATATATATATATATATATATATATATATATATATATATATATATATATATATATATATATACGAAATACGGTAGGGCGAGCCGACAAGGTCACATACTATCCAACTATACATGACTGTCTACAGACCTCTAACAGAGTGTACAACTGTATAAAGGACGGGACTGGACCCCATCATACCCATATGTGTACAAAAGTATCATACCAAAACTCAATAGCAGCTCCGGATCAAATGGAGCACACCAACTCTCGCTGAGCAGGGATCTTAAGATGGGGGACCGTCAGCCTGTCTACCTGCACCTGCGGGCATGAAACGCAGGCGGCCCCCAGGAAATAGGGGCATCAGTACAAATAATGTACTGAGTATGTAAGGCATAAAAATTAATATATAATAGACATGAAAGAAACATGGAGTAAAGGACTTAACTTGTAAGTCTGAATAGCTCTGTGAATCATGAAACATTTATAATGTCATGCATATGCATATAAATGTCATATCATGCATATGTATATGCGTACATAACATCATCAAACCGCTGAGGGCATCCCATCATATCATCTTAGCCTCTGTGGGCAAAGTCATAAACGTATACTAGCTGATCAGGTGGTGGTGCGTATATAACGCCATAACCTTTCCATATACCCCATATACATATACTATACGCGTATATAACACCATCTGTTCATGGGTTAATATACATATATAAATGGATGCAATGCATAATAAAGTAAGTCAATCAGATCTCTCGGAATGTCGTGAGACCCATGAACAGACGATAAGATAGTAGGACATATGGGGAATCCATAACCTAGGCAACCCTAGTACTTCTAAGAATAGAATCATTTATGAAAGTTGTGTGCTTACTCGTTTCATTGTATAATATGGATCATGCCAAAAGAAAAGAAGGGATAGCCTTAACATACCTCAAGTCGTCAACGCAACTCAATAACAAGCTTATGATAACTAGCGTGCCAACTCTATAACAAAGAAATACATGTACGACTTAGATGGTGCTAGTATATTACGTATCTCAAACGATAACTCGATTCTAAAATACAACGGGCAGCATTTCCCCTGATTTTACTGCTCCCTCAAGCCTACTATAGGCGATATACAAACACAATACAATCAGCAACTCAAGACCAACCTAATTACAATTTGGAACCTTCAATACAACAAAAACCCCAAATATACCATGACATACCCAATCAACAAGTTATCAATTAGCCTGAAACTACAACGACGAGCGACCAACCTACTACCCTACCATATGTGGAATTTCTCCATGACCTTTATCCTTCCAAACTCCATAAATCAGTAGCACAATAGTCCAACATGGGTGGACTACAAAACAATTCAATAAAAGTGGAAATAAATTGAACTCACGGCTTACGATCACCGTCCCGTGAGTTCTAACTATTAGGAAACCAATTTATCAACCTTCCTTGATATTTAAACACTTAAATACAGAAATTAGATGTTACTTAACTGTGAAGTACCTTACAAAACTCTAACTACAAAGAAAACAGAGAGGCGGTATAATGATACTTAAGTCGTAGGGATCGTTTTGATGTTATCGCTTCTCGATTTTGTACCCGGAATGGTAATATTCCGATTTTTTCCAAACTTTATATTTGTTATCCAAACATCATATATAGATATATTATAACTTTAAACTCATTTAAATCATGATTAATAAGTCTCATATTCATTATATGTCACCTTGGAATGCACAGGGTGTAATATACCAACTTGTCGCGATCCAAAATCCCAATATGTCATGACGGCGCCTAACACATTTACTAGGCATGCCGACAATCAATAACAACTAAGCATTTTAATTAACCAAAATCTGCATCTGCGGGACCGTATCTGCGGATCTCCTCTACTTCTGCGACTTCAGTTTCCCCTAACCAAAATCCGCATCTGCGGGAGATTCTTCACACATAGGGGCTCGCAGATACGGAAATTACCTTGCACCTATGGCCACTGCCTAACCTAGCCAACCTCCATACCTACAGTCCTTCTGTCACTTCTATGACTTCACTCGTGCTGCCTCTTTCTCGCAGGTGCAATCACACCAGGCATCACAAAGTTCAGCGAAGTTCCAAGTCCAAAATCAATCCGAAATTAATATGAATCTCACCCGAGGCCCCCGAGACCCCATCCAAACATACTAACACATCGTAAAATATGATACGAACTTAGTCGAAGCCTCCAATCACATCAAGCAACATCAAAAACATTATTCGCACCCCAATTCAAGCCTAACGAAACTAATGAATTTCCAACTTCTATAACAAATATTGAAACCTATCAAACCAACTCCGATTGACCTCAAATTTTTCACACAAGTCATAAATGAAATAACATACCTACTTCAACTCCCGTAACCAAAATCTGAGTCTGGTATCAATAAAGTCAACTCTTGGTCAAACTTTTCAATCTTCCAAACCTTCAACTTTTCAACTTTTACCAATTCAAGCCAAAACGACCTACGGACCTCCAAATCAATATCTGGAAATACTACTAAGTCCAAAATCACAACATGAAGCTATCGAAACCATTAAAACTTTATTCTTGAGTTATTTACACATAAGTCAATATCCGGTCAACTCTTTCAACTTAAGCTTCTAACCTTGGGACTAAGTATCCCAATGCATTTTGAAACATCCCCAGAACTAAACCAACCACCAAGGAAAGTCATATATCCAAAAATGAACATAGATTGAGCAATAAATGGGGAAACAAGATTATAATACTCAAAATGATTGGTCAGACCGTTACAAATAGGAAGGCGTAGATCATTGGGAGTCTTGTTTTCATTCCAGCTGGGGAGAGATCGTTAGGTTTGGATGTTAAAGCTTTTGCCAACCTATTTGTGAGGTTGGATATTTCGGAGCCTAGCAGAGTTGTTGCTTGTGTTGTATCACGATCGTCCTTGTTTGAGAGCATCAAGGAGGATCATTATGATGATCCCCACTTTATTTTCCTTAGGGACACGATGCAGCATAATGATAACAAGGAAGTGAATATTGGTGATGATGGAGTATTGAGGCTTAGGGGTTGGATCTGTGTTCCTAATGTGGATGGCTTGAAAGAGTTTATACTTAAGGAGGCCCATAGTTTGAAGTATTACATTCATCCTGGTGCAGCAACGATGTACTATGATTTGAGACAACATTATTGGTAGCGGAGGATGAAGAAGGATATTGTTGAGTATATTTCACGATGTTTGAACTGTTAGCAAGTGAACTATGAGCATCAGAGATCGAGTGGTTTGCTTCATAGATTATATATACCGGAGTAGAAGTGGGAGAGTATAACTATAGATTTTGTAGTTGGGTTGCCACGGACCTTGATGAGATTTGATGTTGTGTGGATTATTGTGGACAGACTGGCCAAGTCTGCACACTTCTTTCCAGTCATGACTACCAACACTTCGAGTAGGTGGATCAGATTTATTTTTGAGTGATTGTTCGCCTTCATGGTGTGCTTGTGCCTATTATCTTAGATCGAGGCACTCAGTTTATATTGCATTTTTGGAGAGCAGTGTAGTGTGAGTTGGGCACACAGGTTAAGATGAGTACGACATTCCATCCCCAAGTGGACGGGCAATCCGAGTATACTATTCAGATCTTGGAGGACATATTGTGATCCTGTGTCATTGATTTTGTGGGTCAGTGGCATCGATTTTTTCCTCTGGTAGAGTTCCCTTACAACCACAACTATCATTCGAGTATCCAAATGGCTCTGTATGTGGCCTTATATGGGAGGCAATGTCATTCTTCAATTGGTTGGCTTGAGCCTGCGGAGGCTAGATTGTTTGGCACTGATCTAGTTCTTGATGCTTCGGATAAGTTGAAATTGATTCAAGAGCGGCTTCGTACAATTCCAGGCAAAAGAGTTATATTGATAGCAAGGCTTGTGATGTGGTATTCATGGTGAGTGAGAGGGTTTTTCTTAGATTTTCGCCCCTAAAGGGTGTGATGAGGTTCAGGAAGAAGGGCAAGTTTAGCTCTCGGTATATTGATCCTTTTGAGGTGTTAGAGAGAGTTGGGGAGGCAGCCCATAGACTTGCCTTGCCACCTAGTTTTTCAGGAGCTCATCTAGTGTTTCATATTTCCATGCTCTGGAAGTACTTTCAAGAGCCTCTGCATGTATTGGATTTCAGCTCGGTGCAGTTGGACAAGGATTTGACTTATGATGAGGAGCTAGTGGCCATTTTGGATAGGCAGGTTTGCAAGCTGAGGTTGAAGAATATTGCTTTGGTAAAGGTTCAGTGGAGTGGTCAACCAATCGAGAAAGAAACTTGGTAGACCAAGCATGATATGCAGAGCAAATATCCTCACATTTTGGCATTTTAGGTATGGCTCTGAACTAGTTCAAGGACGAATACTTATTTAAGAGGTGGAAGATTATAGCGACCCGGTCGGTCGTTGTTTGTATTTTAGCCCACTTTTCCCGATTTGATGCTTTTTGTATGTTTATTTGTTGTTATGTGACTTGCGAAGGCTGTTGATTTGATTTTGGGAATATTTTGAATTGAATCGGAACACTTAGTTTCAAGGTTAGAATCTTAAATTATAAGGGTTGACCAGAGTTTGACTTTTGTGTAGACAACCCCAGTATGGTATTTTGATGGTTCCACTAAGTTTGTATGGTGATTTTAGACTTAGGCATATGTCCGGATTTGGATTTGGAGGTTCCTAGGTTGATGTGGTTCTATTTGGGGAAAGTTGGAAACTTGAAAGTTTGGAAAGTTCATAGGTTTGATTGGGAGTTGACTTTGATGATATCGAGTTAGGATTGTTGTTCTGAAGTTAGAATAAGTCTGTTATGTCATTTGGGACTTTTGTGCAAAATTTGAGATCATTCTGAGTTAGTTAGACGTGGTTCGACATGAGTTTTGGAAAGTTTGAAGCTTTCTTAGGCTTGAATTGAGGTGTGATTCGTGATTTTGATATTATTTTGTGTCATTTGAAACCTCGAGTATTTCTGTGTTATGTTTTGGGAGTTAGTGTCATTGGATAGGGTATCGGCGGCCTTGGGTGTGTTGCAGATGAGTTTCAGATTTTTTCCATGTTGTTTGGCAATTCTGGTTTGCTATTTTCGCACCTGCGATGGATTGAGTGCACTTGAGAGTCCGCAGAAACGGAGGATAGTCTACAGTGTAGGTGGCAAGTGGGCTGGTCCCAGGACTAAACGGGCCAAGTAGGCTGGCCCAAACACTCCCGGTCCGGGGCCGGTCCCTACAAAAAGACCACGTAGCCCGGGACTGTTTAGCCCGTTTAATTTAGGACCAGCCCGGAACCGTTTGGACCGGCCTACTTAGCCCGTTTAGGCCCGGGACCGGCCCACTTGCCACCCATACTACATACTATCCTCCGTTTCTGCGGACTCTCAACTGCCCTCAATCCATCGCAGGTGCGAAAATAGCAAACCAGAATTGCCAAACAACATGGAAACAATCTATAACTCATCTGAAACACACCCAAGGCTGCCGAGACCCTATCCAATCACACTAACTCCCAAAACATAACACGGACCTACTCGAGATTTGAAATGACACAAAATAATATCAAAACCACGAATCGCACCTCAATTCAAGCTTAAGGAAGCTTCCAACTTTCCAAAACTCATGTCGAACCACGACTAACTAACTCGGAATGATCTCAAATTTTGCACAAAAGTCCCAAATGACATAACAAACTTATTCCAACTTCAGAACAACAATCCAAACTCGATATCATCAAAGTCAACTCCCAATCAAACCTATTAACTTTCCAAACTTTCAAGTTTCCAACTTTCCCCAAATAGAACCACATCAACCTAGGAACCTCCTAATGCAAATTCGGACATATGCCTAAGTCTAAAATCACCATACAAACTTAGTGGAACCATCAAAATACCATACTGGGATTGTCTACACAAAAGTCAAACTCCAGTCAACCCCTATAATTTAAGCTTCTAACCTTGGAACTAAGTGTTTCGATTCAATTCAAAATATTCCCAAAATCAAACCAACAGCCTTCGCAAGTCACATAACAACAAATAAACATACGAAAAGCATCAAATCGGGATAATTGGGCTAAAATACAAACAACGACCGACCAGGTCGTTACAATCTTCCACCTCTTAAATAAGTATTCGTCCTTGAACTAGTTTAGAGCCTCACCTAAAATGCCAAAATTTGAGGATATTTTCTCCGCATATCATACTTGGTCTCCCAAGTTGCCTCCTCGACTGGTTGACCACTCCACTGAACCTTTACCAAAGCAATATATCTGAGTTGAGCTAATTTCTCACTCTTAGATACATATATATATATATATATATATATATATATATCTGAGTTGAGCTAAAACTTGATCTTCCATCATCGCATATTTATACTAGCTAAAACGTACCATACTTTGGTCTTTTCATGTTACAGTAAAGTAAGCAATAGTAACAATTATAAAAGAAATTAGAGAGAGATTGTGATAGATTGATGATTTTGTAAGAAAAATAAAAGAATGAGGGTGTATTTATAGTTAAAAATAGGAAAAAAGTATAATTATAAAAAGTTTGGGGTTAAAATAAAGTTTGGGGGTTTAAATGGCTATTTTATAAATACCAAACAACTATTTTTGACAGCCCAACGGCTATATTTTTTTATTTTTTTTAAAAAAAAAATTAAAAAAAAATATAGCCGTTGGGACCTTTTGGCCCGCTAAGGGACCGGTCCGGTCCCAGTCCCTGACGGGCTAAATGATTCCGGGCCTAGCGGACCCAAAGCATAGGACCCGCCCACGAGCCCGACCCAGGCCCACTAAAACCGGACCAAATAGTCCTGGCCCATTTAGCCCGTTTGGCTCGCGGTCCCGGGCCTGGACCGGCCCACTTGCCACCCTTAGTCTGCAGATGCAGATAGTCTGGAGAATAAGTGAACACACAAAATCAAAGGCACGAAAGCGGTATTTTTGTCTGCAGATGTGGAAATCGCTGAGTAGAATATTTAATTCGAGGATTTAGTTATTTTTCATTATTAGGAGTTGTGGAGCTCGGCTAAGGGCGATTGTTGGAGAGTTTTTTACTACAAAGTGAAGGGTAAGTAAACTTTGCTTGATTTTGATGTTAGATCTTGTTTCCCCATAAATTATTACACCTAGACTATGTGATTTAAAGGAGAAATTTGAGGATTTGTTTTACAGTTTTTGGAGAGTGAAAATTGGTAATTTGAGGGTCGATTTGAGGTTGGATTTGGACGAAACACACATGTTTAGACTCGTAATAGAGTGGATGTTCGGAATTTGCGAGTTTTGTCGGGTTCCGGAGTGCGGGCTCGGGGTTGACTCTTTGAGTTGACTTTGTATATTTGTTAAAGATCAAAGCTTTATTATTTGGGGTTATTTGTGGCTAGATTCGAGCCGTTCGGAGGTTGATTTGCATGGGAAAGGATTTCTAGAGTATTGATTTGGCTTGCTTGAGGTAAGTATCTTACCTAAACTTGGTTGAGACACTAGTTGTCTGAGTTATTAGTGTGTTGGTTACGCGTTATGGGTGGCGCACATGTGTGTGTACCGGGGTATTATCCATGCTCGGGTTAGTGATTAGGCCATGATATGTCTTGATTTGATTGCTAAGTTTCATGCTATCATGATTCTTATGTTGTAACCCCTTTGTGAGCTAATTGAATAGTGTTAGAGGTTATTTGTTGTTTAATCTCTTGTTCAACTTGTTAATTGCTATTTTGTGCGTAATCGCATAATTTTGAACTATGGTAGTATAATTTGCACATGCCTAAACCTTAGCATATCACTTAGATCAGTCCATGAGTATTTACTTTGATATATATTGTTCACGTCCATATATTCTTGTATATACTTTATGTGTGATATGGAATGGTTTGATAGCACGTGAGTGATATGTGCGGATCTAAGTTATGATAGCACCTGAGTTATATGTGTGGTTGTTATATATGGAACGTGAGTTATTCGTACAGTGTGTGGATAAGGATCTATCCCCCTAGGGTCACACTCTCGTGTTTCTCTCTTGATGGTGTACACGCAGTATGAGAAAAACTAATCAGTGTTTGGTTATTGTATTTCTGTTCTACTTGCTATTTCATTGGATGTATACTTATTTTGTACCCATATCTTCTCTATATGCGGTTTGTTTTTATTAGTGACAACACGATACATATCTTTACAATATGTCTGCATGTGCATTGAGAATTAAAAATAGATGCATATCTTCTCTATATGCTAGATTGTTAACTGATACAGAGCTTGGCACATTATCTCTTATGCACCGAGGTGACTTTATCTGTGTTTTATGATTTGATGATATTATTGATGTGTAATTTGTGAACTGAGTAGGTTATTAGCGAGTATCATTGATAATTCTTGCCTCCATTACCTTGCTGAGGTTAGTTATAATATTTGTTGATTATATGAGATTGGTTGTACTCATACTACACTCTGCACTTAATTGTGCAAATCCAGGCATTGGACCGAGCCGAGAGTTGCTATGATTGTTGCTGTGAGTTACCGAGATACGAGGTAGAGCTGCATTTCGACTGCAGTCTTTGGCGTCTTGTTTCATTTCAGTGTTGTTGTTTTCATTTCAGAAAGTATTTTCATTTTGTATTCCAGACTTGTACTTCTTGTAGTGGCATGGCTCCTGCTTGGTTGTGGATGTTGTGCGTGTCCTCACCATGTGTGACAGAAAACGAATAGAATGATTCAAACATCAACAATAAAATAAAGTCACATGATACAAAAAAATAAAGAAGTGACATTTCCTAAAGCTTTATAGCCTCTAGAAAATAAGTACACACGTCTTCGTACAGTTCCTCCAGACTCTACTAAGCTTGCTCATGACTCGTGAGACCTAGGGAACCTAGTGCTCTAGTACCAACCATAGGGTCGTGATGGCACCTATCATCCACTTGCTAGGCAGGCCAATATTTGCTAATTATTTAACCAGTTTTAACAATTTATAACGAGATAATGACAATTATTGATTGATAAACGCATAATATATGGAATAATAAGATGAATAACACTGTCTATACTACACCCAGAAATTCGGAGTCACAAGTACATGAGCGACTAGAATACTATAAATACGATATGAAATGAAATATAACTGTCTGGAACTAGATAAACAGTAAAAACATGATAGAAGGGGACATTAGGAACTAGGAACGCCGAGCAACGCTACCTCAATTCTCCTGTAGAAATCGAATTCGAGCAATCTCTTCTACGCTCCGCTAGGACCAGCACCGGGATCTGTAAAAGAAGTGCAGAATTATAGTATGAGTACAACTGATCCCATATACTTTGTAGGTGTCGGGGCTAACCTTGACCAAGTAGTGATAAGGCTATGACATGACACTCACTATAAACCTGTACGAATAATAATAATAATAATAATAATAATAATAAAAGAAAACAGAATATAGATAAAGTAGTAAACTCATAAGTACAGGATTCGAAGGTCAACTAACAGAGGGCACCAAAGTAACATCACTTCGTAACCTCATATCACAGTACAAAAATAGAGTACTATAACTACCAACAGTTATAACACAGTATACTCTGGTGCGACGTGCAACCCGATCCCACATAAACACAATATATGTTATGACGTGCAACTCGATCCCAATATCATATCATTATCTGTTGTGGCGTGTAACCCAATAACAACATCAATTTATTTCAATACTTTTGCAGCGCGCAACCCATTCTCAATATTAACTCATTAATATGAACAACTCAACACAACCAATAATGTAATCCCAACAGAAAAGGTACCAAAGTGTACAAAGAAGCAGGGATCTACTAGCACAACAAAGAATAACCAACACCTTTACTCGGAAACCTCAACAAATCATTAAGACAAAAATAGCTAAATGACTCACATAATTGAACAGAATGTAATAAAGTACAAGTAAGGTAATTACAACAAAGGCAAGTAAAGGCATAAAACAGTGAAAATATCCAACTTGTACAGGTAAAAGCATATAGGAGGTAGGCAAATTTTGATCAAGTAACAAGACCGAGCAACAGTTAAATGATAAATAACAAATAAGGCATGATTTAACAATTAATGACATTTAGCAATCAAGGCAAATAGCGCAACATAACATGGTATAACTAATGACATGAAGGTAAATAATCCATCTCGCATGCTTTAACGACTGACAATGCATATCACTCGTCACCTCGCATATACATCATCCCCACACATAGTTCACATAGCAAATAGACCAAACAAGTCCTAATTCTCTTAAGTCAAAGTTAAACACGACACTTACCTATTTACGCAACCAAATCAATAACTCAACCACGCCTTTTCCTTTAGAAAGAGCCTTCAAACCAATCGGATCTAGCTAAATATCATTCAAACAATTCAAAATAAGGTTTAGAAACTACCCACGAATGAAAAGGGTTCAATCATTAGCTAAATTTAAAAAGTCAACAAAAGTCAATTTGAGGTCTAAATCTCAATTTTATAAAATCCCCAAATTTTACCCAAAACCCTAATTTCTACCATGAAATTCCTTGATTTGATGTTAAAAATTCATGAAAAGTAATGGGAATTGATTGAAAACTAGTTAAGGCTACTTACCAATGATTTTGGTAAGAAAACTTTTAAACAAATTGCCTTTAGAGTGTTTAGGATTGAAAAATGCTGTAAAATGAGCTAACTCCTAATTTTTCCCTCTTTACCGAGCTGCAGGTGTCGCATTTGCTAACAAGTCGATATGTGAGACACTAGTCACAAATGTGAACAGTGCATTAGATGCACAAACGTTGCAAATACGACAAAACCTTCGCATTTGCGAAGGATTCCCTTTCGCATATGCGAGGCGAAGCTTCGCAAAATGCAAAGCTACCCAATACTACATTTCATCGCAAATGTTATGCTAGAGTATCAAAAACGAATATAGTAAACCTCACAAAAGAGACTCATTCTTTGGAAATGTGAAGGCCCAGCCCCAGCCCATGCTCGCAAATGCGATCACTTGACCGCAAAAGTGAGGCTCGCAAATGCAAAGCTTTATTCCATACTCGAAGAAGTCGATTCAGACTCCTCAGGTGAGTCTGGTAGTGACATAGACGTCACCTATGAAACAGACTCTAGTCAATCTAGTGGACAATGCAATCGCAATAAAGCATCTTGTAATTGTGACGATCTTCATCCCAAAATCAGAGTTTTGTCTGATAACTCTAAAGAAGCCATCTTCGATGTCATTCAACACATCAACGATAAAGAATCAAGAAATCACTATGTTCGATCGATCTTAAATTTCTTGAAAATTCAATGAGTCGAACCTCTTCTCTTAGAAGAATGTCCTTAGCACGACCTTCGTCAGCTAGACCCCTTTCTTTTTCAAAAAACCCAGAGGAAAATAATCACACTGACAATGACAAGGGAAAAATCATAGGAGTCGATTTCTATGATGAAATTCCCAAAGTCTACTACCAAGACCTTCCCACTAGTCCAACTCCTAGTGAAATGAACCCTCCTCATGATATACCTAGTTTCGTTAAGATGATTAAGTCAGGAGATCCTTTCACTCTACACCTCGAGATTCTAAAAATTCTTTAGACTTTTCGTGACAATCAAACCAAAAGAAATTGGTATGTCGCCACGTACTCTCTTCGGCAAAGAGAAAACTTCAGAGACTGTTGGATAGCAGACATGAAAAGAATTAGATGTGAAATCGAGTTCTTTAAGTGGTTCGAAATATCTTGCAAACTCGATAATCAAAAGAATTATCTTCAAGTCCTCATCAACAAGTGGTATACAACCACTAATAAAGTTATCGAATCAGTCACTCCTCCCCTTGAAGGGATCAACATCTCAGTTTCCAATATCGTGATTCCCGTTTCTTCTTTTAAAACAAAAGTGAAAAGCCTACCGACATAGTTTCTTGCTCCGGCGTCGATTGTGTCATCGAGCAAAATAACTAAACCAATCAACTTCTTCATGTTGTCTCTAGACAGATAGAAGATTCCAAAGATAAGTCTTTATTCAGTGGAAAACCAGCTCTCTCGAAACCTAGCACTAGTCAGAATATTGAATCCAACCCAGACTTCAAAATGACTGAATTCTCCGGGGATAAATTCCTAAAATTCAAATATTCTTTTGATATATCTGGTAACATTCTCTACAAAATAAATGAACAACGTGCTAATTTCAATATCTCTAAAAAGAATGACTTGAAACAAAAAAGAGTTGCCACTATTTAGGAGAAAGATATCCTTCTCCATAGATTTTCCAATGATCGGTATCATAAAGAAAACAATTATCACAAATGTTCTAACTTTCCTCACCTTCAGTACGAAGAAAATGTTTTCCTTTCTCACGAAAGAAGAAGTATCACCGAATGGAATATCGATGGTTTAGCTGAACATCAAATATACAACAAACTCCATGAAATAGGTGTTTCCGTCACAACTTATAAGATCAGAGGTTCTTCAAATAAAGAAGCAGCCTAAATGATTGTCGCAGGTTTCACCGGTATGTTAAGACATTAGTGGGATAATTATTTCTCTGAAAATGTCAAACAAGCCATCTATACCTCCACAGTTTTTGAAACGGTCATTAAGACTGAAGGAACCAGTGAGACTTCCTCTCAAATAACCAGAGAAGACGCTTGTGCTACCCTTCTACCATATCGCAAAACACTTCATTAGAGAGCCTAAACTCTTCCAGGATAGAAGTTTGTAAATCCTCAATAATATTTTTGGTCCGACCTTAGACGATTTCACCTGGTACAAAGACCAATTCATCAGCAAGGTCATGATTAGACCTGATTGTCGTCTTGATTTTTGGAAAAAATGCTTCGTCAGCGGACTTCCTCCTCTTTTCGCTGATAAGATCAGAACCAAAATCTGATATCGTTGTGATGGTAAAATTCCTTATCATCAAATAACTTATGGTGACCTCATCAATATAATCAATGTCGTAGGTATAGAACTCTACACTGACATCAAGCTGAAACATCAGCTCAAAAAAGAGCGATCCTTCTCTAGACGAGAGTTAGGCAGATTTTGCCAAGACTTTGGATTTACCTCCATTTCTGCCCCTTCTACCCATTCTTCCAAAAGGGACCAAAATCCAAATCCTACAAGAAAACTCTTCGTAGCAAATGTTGTAGATATTCCGAGAGGACCCCCAAAAGAAAATCCAAGTTTCGCAGAGCCAATGAATGAAAATCAGGTAAGAAGAACAAGAAAATCAATCTTTTAGAAATCAGCGAAGAAGAAAAGAAAGAGCTTTATTCCATACTTGAAAAAGTCGATTCAGATTCCTCAGGAGAGTCTGGTAGTGACATATATGTCACCTACGAAACAGATTCTAGTCAATCTAGTGGAGAATGCAATAGCAATGAAGCCGGGTATTACTCAGGTACCTCACACACATAGAGAGAAAACAATACCACACTAAAAGCTATAGCAATAATAGAACAAGATTTTAAGTAACAGTCTTACTTAGATAAAGGTATAACATAATATACGATTAAAACATTATGAAATTATAAATTTTCCTTGCCCCATACAGTATACATACCTCCAATTGAGGAGCCTAGGTACGAAGACCATACCGTGCTCATGGTTTGCTTCCATAAGCATGGTTACTCCCTTTTCACTTTCGATTCTTGCCTTAGGGGCAACAGTGTTTGACATAAACCTATAATATGCTCTGTAGATAACGGCTATCTCTCGAGTATTGGCTTTGCTATTCATATTCTTGGTTTTGATATTAAGTGTCAAGGCATCCATGACATTGGTAAATAACCCATCCTGCATACTTTAACCCATGATAACGCATATGCTATCATCACCTTGCATATACATCGTCCTCACACATAGTTCACATAGAAAATAGAACAAACAAGTCTTATTTACCTCAAGTCAAAGTTAAACAGGATACTTACCTCTTTCCGCACCCAAATCAATACTCAAGCACAACCTTTCCTTTAGAACAAGCCTCCAAATCAACTGAATCTAGCCAAATATCATTCAAACAATTCTAAATAAGTTTTATAACGAATGAATAAGGTTCAATCTTTAGCTAAATTGAAAAATTCAATAAAAGTCAACCTCGCGCCCACTTGGTCAAAATTCGAGATTCAAACCAATTCCCGATTACTCATTCTCCCCCCATCTTTGTTATGTGATTTGTTTCAAAATCTGACCTCTGAAACCACCGGAAGGATAAGGCTTCTTCTAGATGTTGCCTCTCTACCCTGACTACTAATCCTCTCAATTCGTCTAGTAATCTCTACAACCTTATTGAAAGAAATATCAACCTCAGTCTCTTTGGTCATCTATAGCTTGATACCATAAGTAAGGCCATCTATAAATATCCTCACCCTATCCCTCTTAATAGGGAACAAAATGGCTCCATGGTGTGATAGATACACAAAGTTTTTCTCATACTGGATAACTGTCATGCTACCTTGATAGAGGCACTCAAACTGGATGCGTAGATCCTATCTCTAGGTGAATGGGATAAAATTCTCCAAAATAGTTGTGAAAACTAATCCCAAGTGAGTGGAGGTGAACTTAGCGGTCTACCCCGAACATACTCCCACCATCTCTTGGCCGAACTAGTCTTCTGAAACACTGCAAAGTCGACTCAATTGGACTTCACTATACCCATGTTGCACAATACCTCATGGCAACATCCCAAGAAGTCTTGTGGGTCCTCAGAAGGAGTACCACCAAAATAAATAGGGAATAGCTTGGTGAACTCGTCCAACCTCTTCAACCCCTCTGTCGACATAGTGGATCTCTCCCCCGTCTGTGTAACAATAAAGGGTTGAACTACTCTAATTGTTGGAACCGTCTGAGTCTGATATATAGTAGCCATTTGATCTGTAGTGTGAGTAGCAAAAGTCTCAGCTCCTCTCCCAGCTAAGAGATGGCTGGTCCTCTCCATAGGCCCACTAAGCGGATTATGGAGTCCTGCAGTACAGGGGTGGAAATGAACCCCTCTAGGACCTGAGTTGGTCCAATTGGCATGGCTAGAGTATGGATCTCCTCCTCTTGCTTGATATGAGGCACTGCAATAGGTGCTTCTACGCGAGCTCTAGGCTGAGCTTTGGCTCTGCCTCGGCCTCTACCTCTTGTAGTGGCTGCTACCTGGGGCTATGCCTCCTGCTCGGCTGTGGATGTTGTGCGTGTCCTCGCCATCTGTGAGAGAACACGAATAGAATGATTCAAACTCCAGCGATAGAATAAAGTCACATGATAAAAAAATAAAGAAGTGACATTTTCTAAAGCTCTATAGCCTCTAGAAAATAAGTACAGACGTGTTCGTACCGTTCCTCCAGACTCTACTCAGCTTGCTCTGACTCGTGAGACCTAGGCAATCTAGTGCTCTAGTACCAACCATGGAGTTGTGATGGCGCCTGATCCACTTGCTAGGCAAGCAAATATTAGCTAATTATTTAACCAGCTATAACAATTTATAACGGAATAATGACAATTATTGATTGATAAACTCATAATATATGAAATAATTAGATAAATAATGCTATCTAAACTACTCCCAGAAATCCGGAGTCACAAGTACATGAGCGACTAGAATACTACAAATACGGTATGAAACGAAATATAACTGTTTGGAACTAGATAAAAAGTAAAAACATGATAGAAGAGAACTTCATGAACTACGAACGCCGAGCAACTCTACCTCAATTCTCCTATAGAAGTTGGATCCGAGTAATCTCCTCTACGCTCTGCTAGGACCAACATCAGGATCTACAAAAGAAGTGCAGAATGATAGTATGAGTACAACTGACCCCATATACTTTGTAGGTGTTGGGCCTAACCTCAACGAAGTAGTGATGAGGCTATGACCTGACACGCACTATAAACCTGTACGAATAATAATAATAAAAGAAAAAAGAATATAGATAAAGCAGTAAACTCATAATTACAGGATTCGAAGGTCAACTAACAAAGGGCACCAAACTAACATCACCTCGTAACCTCATATCACGGTACAGAAATAGAGTACTACAACTAACAACATTTATAACACATCATACTCTGGTACGGCGTGTAATCCGATCCCACACAAATACAATATATGTTACGGTGTGCAACCCGATCCCAATATCATATCATTATCTATTGTGGCATGTAACCCGATCCTAACATCAATTTATTTCAATACTGTTGCGGTGCGCAACCCATTCCCAATATCAACTCATTAACATGAAAAACTCAACACAACCAATAATGTAATCCCAACAAAAAAGGTACCAAAAAGTACAAAGCAGAAAGAATCTATTAGCACAACAGAGAATAACAAACACCTTGTACTCAGAAACCTCAACAAATTATTAAGACAAAAATAGCTAAAGGACTCACACAATTGAATGCCATGTAATAAAGTACAAGTAAGGTAAACACAACAAAGGCAAGTAAAGGCATGAAACAGTGAAAATATCCAACTTGTACAGGTAAAGGCATATAGGAGGTAGGCAAATATTGATCAAGTAACAAGTAACAAGAACGAGCAACAGTTGAATGATAAATAACAAATAAGGCATGATTTAACAGTTAATGACATTTAGCAATCAAGGCAAATAGCGAAACATAACATGATACAACTAATGACATGAAGGTAAATAATCCATCTCACATGCTTTAACCAATGACAATGCATATCACTTGCCACCTCTTATATACATCGTCCCCACATATTAGTTCACGTAGCAAATAGACCGAACAAGTCTTAATTCCATTAAATCAAAGTTAAACACGACACTTACCTCTTTACGTAACCAAATGAATACTCAACCACGACTTTTACTTTAGAAAGAGCCTCCAAACCAACCGAATCTAGCTAAATAGTATTCAAATAATTCAAAATAAGCTTTAGAAACTACCCACGGATGAAAAAGGTTTAATCTTTAATTAAAATAAAAAGTCAACAAAAGTCAACCCCGACCCCTTTGGTCAAAAGTCGAGATTCGGATCAATTCCCGATTATCCATTAACCCTCGAGCCCGACTATGTGATTTGTTTCGAAATCCGACCTCAAATTGAGGTCTAAATCTCAATTTTATAAAATTTCCAAATTCTACCCAAAATCCCTAATTGCTATCATGAAATTCCTAGATTTGATGTTAAAAATTCATGAAAAGTAATGGGAATTGATTGAAAACTAGTTAAAGTTACTTACCAATGATTTTGGGAAGAAAAGGTCTCAAAGAATTGCCTCTAGAGTGTTTAGGATTGAAAAATGCTGTAAAATGAGCTAACTCCTGATTTTTCCCTCTTTTACCTACCTGCACGCGTCGCATTTGCTAACACGTTGTATATGTGAGACACCGGTCACAAATGTGAACAGTACATCAGATGCACAGACATTGCAAATGCGACAAAACCTTCGCATTTGCGAAGGACCCCCTTCGCATATTCGAAGCTGCCCAATACTACATTTTGCTAGAGTAGCAAAGCGAATATAGTAAACCTCGCAAAAGCGGCTCATTCTTTGCAAATGCGAAGACCCAACCCCAGCGCATGCTCGTAAATGCGATCAGTAGTGAGGCTCGCAAATGCTCGATATGAAACTGAAAACAAGCGACTGAAATGCAGTGGCTATTCCGAATCAATCTGCAACGCTTCCGAAACTCACTCGAGCCCCTCGGGATCCAATTCAAACATTCACACAAGTATAATAATATCATGCAAACTTGCTCGCTAACTCAAATCATCAAAATAACATCAAATAACATGAATCGGCCGTCAAAACTCAAGATTTCAACTTGAAAACTCAACATTCATAGTTTTTCACATAACACGCCAAAATGCGCTTGGGTCACCCCGTACTCCAACCAAACATGCGTACAAGTCCAAAAAATCATACGAACCTATCGGAATAGTTAAAATACCGATCGGAGATCGTTTACCCAAAATGTTGACCGTGATCAACTCTAACCTCATTTTAAGTAAAAAAAAATCACATTTTCATCAAAAATTTATGTAAAAGCTTTTCGAAAAAAATGCATGGACCACACACGCAAATCGATAAATATCAAATGAATCTATAAGAGGTTTCAAAATACATAAATAACCGCTAGTACTCAAAATGACCTATCAGGTTGTTACACACATACACACAAATACACACACATGCACACACACATATAAAGTTATGAATTTGGGCGTTCCTTTCTTTTCTTTTTTAATTTACTTTTGTGGAAGTAAAAATTTGAAATAGGAAAGACCGTACAACAGGACCCAAAAATTTATTTATTTTAACATATGAAATTAGATATACATAAGATAATATGATAATATACAATATGTATTTGTTAGTATATATAATATACAAATTTGTAGGAAAATATCCAAATTTAAAAAATAATTATTAATATACCAATATACTTTTATTTAACAAATCTCCATCATATACTTTATTTGAGTACGTAAAGTGGTATTCTCAATATTCGTGATATGATTTGTAGTATGTCATAAATACTAGTGAATCATGTTATATTTTGTTTGAGCATACGGTAATCCTATTTTTCTTGATAAAATGTGTAATAAATCATGCTAAAATTATTTGAACATGTTAAATGATATGCCCAATATTTTTGTTATACTACATTACCATGATTGCTATTGAATCATGGTATATTTTACTTAAGTATGCTACATTGTATTTCTAATATTCTTGGTATACTGTATAGTATACCATGATTACTGTTAAATTATGGCATTCTCAATATTCTTGGTATACCATTATTACTATTGAAACATGGTAAACATTGTTTGAGTATCTTAAATGGCTTTCCCAATAATCTTGATATATACGCACTAGTATACCATGATTACTATTAAATCATGATATTTCCACTATTGAATAATTATTCATTTTATTACTTTTGAAATCATAAGTTTTATTAAATAAAAAAATTAATGCATTTCAAATCATGGATACATACAATATTAGTAAGATATAAAATAAAAGGATGACAATATTAAGCAAAACCAATAACATCTGCTATTATATCCCAAACTCGGTGTCACAAGCGCATGGACATCTACTACAAAGTACAATACCAATACAACATCTGTGTGAAATAAAAAATAGACAGGATAACATAAATGAATATGATGGAGACTCTGTGTGTTGCAGTTCATATCATGGGATGCAGCTCACCGTAAAATGTCCCCTCAAAAGTTGCGTCCTTGCACCCAAATGACAATAAAAAATATACTTGCACAAAAAGTGCAGAAGTGTAGCATGAATACGAAAATCAACGCGTACCTAGTAAGTATCTAGCCTAACCTCAGAGAAGTAGTGACGAAGGATCGACATTGACACTTACTAGTGGTCCAATAAATTAATATATTAAATTATGTATGTATATGAAACATAACAACAATAATGAGCTAAGAACTGTAATTAACAAAAATTCTCCAACATTGTGAAAATATAAATTTCTCAAATCTCATATGCTATCTCGACAGATAAGAAACCTCAAATAAATGACAGGTCTCAATCAAAGGAAATTCTCATGAATATTCAGACTCCTAGCGATATTGCCCACGAGTCATGTCGGGGTCGTACATCCCAATCCAGAATAATGTATACACTACCGAGGGTCGACCAGCGCGAACCATAGATGCATCTCAATATGTTGCCGAGGCGTTCGGCCCGATCCACACGAAGAGAAGGAACTTATCGAATTTACAACGATCGACTAGTCGTTTTGAGCTTTAGCATTTTGTTCAGTGGTTCGAGGTCTTGAGTGGCTTCAAAATTGTGTATTATGACTTGCATGTATGGCCGATTTCGGTTTTCAGGAGAGTCGGGATTGATTTAGAAGAATGATTCTTGTTTTTGAAGTTTAAGTGGTAAGAGTTGACCGGAGTTTGACTTTTTTGTACACGATCCCGAAATGGTATTTTGATGATTTTAATAGTTTCGTATGGTAATTGGACTTAAGCATATGACCGGATTTGACTTTGGAGGTCTGTAGGTTGATTTGATATTTTTTGGCAAAAGTTGGAAAATTGAAGGTTTGGAAGGTTGAGAGGTTTGATCGAGAGTTGATTTTGTCGATATCGAGTACAGATTATAATTCCGGGAGCTGATATAGCTCCGTTGTTTAATTTGGGACTTTCATGCAAATTTATATTCTGGATCCGCCTCTTCTTAATAGTGCATCCATCCTCTCAAAATCTTGGATACGCCTATGATTGAGTGAATATTTGAGTAATGGACTAAAAACATCTCACGTGAGAACAATCTGAATATAAATCTTACATAAGAAATGTACAATCATGAGGAAAGAAAATGCCTTTCTGTTGAATTTTCGAATTATGCCGTTAAGAGTTGGTTATGGAGTTTAGTGTAGCTGTGGGTTTAGGATTTGAGGATGAGGAAGATACAAATATTTTAAATCAGTAGACTTCTATTTGAGGAAGTAAAAGGATGAGAAAGGAAAGGAAAATTGAGGTTTATAGCCCATTTCTTTTTATTTATTCACATTAATTTGTCTATTGGCGTGGACCTTTTGGTTATTTCTTTTTTTATATTTTTAAAGCTTTGAAGAAATCTAATTAAACCTCTAAACTTTTGAATAGGCCTATTATTAGCTTCTCAAGAGGCACACACAATCATTTTCTGTTAAAAATGTCATCAACAAAATAGAAGCAAAAACAAAGCAGTCTAAATTGCTGTTTTGGTCTGTAACAAGCTAGATATATGAAGTAAAGCTAGTCTTTTTCCATCTTCGACATATATTAATTTCGTCTGGCCTCCATACTCAATAGCTATATAATGCAGGAGATGATTTACTCATCCCGCCAAACCAATATCTTTATTCACTACTGTTTGATCAGCGGCTCGACTGGCAGGCAATCACTACAATATGCAGTGGCTAAGGTTTATTAATAGTATTCTAATTGTAAGTATCCAATAGTACTCTCTTGTCCATAGAAAAAGAATTTTAATGCTAGCGCAGAGTAGTAATAAGGGCTTTCACTCTTCAGCGCTGATCGATAGTAATATTTTTCATTGTTTTGTGTCAAATGTCAATTACCGATGTCAAATTTTAGTTCGTACTTATTATGTATAACCCACTTGTTCATCTTATGCCTAACTTTCTTTGTTTTTCCTCTTTGCTTGTTAAAAACAGATTTTTGCATTATTTGTTGACCATGTCACCTCAAAACCAGATCTGGTGAACCGTTTGACCGGTCGAGATCCGGCTTCCATAGTGTTGGAGATATGGGTAGCCGGTGCTTTTGTATTTTTTATTTTCAAGATTGTACAAAAGTGTATTAGGCGCATCTCACCTAATATCCGAAAGATTAATCGAACTGTTTCCTTATTTAGAACACTCCGTCTTAGACGGTATAACCTTTAGTGATACTACGTGTCAAATTTGTCAGTCCGAATTTGAACAAACTGAGCATGTACGAGTGCTCCCGTGCCATCACGTGTTTCATCACAAATGTGTAACAGCTTGGATGGCTCAAGAGCTTACTTGTCCAATTTGTCGCCGCGATTACAGTCGTATTGTAGCTCAGTAGTTTAAATTTTGACAAATTTGTCTTGTAATAGTTATTAGATAATTCTTTACCTTATGACAATATAAGCTGTTGTACTTGTACAGTATAACGAATATTATAGTAAAATAGCAGTCCAGCAGTAGCTATATTTTTAACCTTATCCATACTGACTCGCCAACTTACGGTAATACTAATATAATTCAATGTAGCAACACAGTTTAAAGTTATTGGAATAGTGACTATCTTTGACTTTCTTTTTTTAAACCTTTTGGTAAAAGAAGTTATGAGGTTCAATCTTGTCACTGGGTGGCAGAAAAAGTAGGCATAATATAAGCACGTGAGGATGGAGAGACGACTAAGGCAATGAGAATTAGCCATCCAGTTAGGCTTCGTTTTTCACACAATCTTTATATATACACAATCTCTCTGTAGTGAATAACATGGAAGATTAGATTGTATTTAACGAACTAAATCGAGAAATTACAGTAGGAAGACTAAGCAATGAAACGGTAACAAAGAAAGGTGATAAGAGGATTCAGATTCTTCACAACGGCCAAAATAATTTTATTCACTAACCAAATAGTTTTCCCCCACCTTTTATCAACCTGGATCCCAGAAATAGTCAAAATAACAGTTTTAGTGGCCCAATTACTTCAACGTGGTCTGGCCCGTTTAGCCTATTCACAACACTCTCTTTGTTTCGGCTTTCCGACTCCAAAACGCCAGAGCATGGACAGAAACATAATCAAGACTAATGCTGACACTCTACGGCAAATGAATCCAACTGTTGATCAATTGCGCCTTCGCAATTAAATGTCATCATATAAATGCCTGACGGATGTAAGAAACCAAGGTTTTCACTAAGGATGTTCAAATTAATTTTTTTTTTGATGAATGGGTGCACCAAAATTTTAAAATTAAATTACATATATTTAGGTAAACTATAAAATATTTCTCCATTAAATATTCAAAATAAATTATAAGATATCTTATTTAGAAGAATAATCGCACTACACAAATCATTACTCGAACACAAGAAAATAAATGAAAAAAGAGCAACCACTGATGTCCGAATAGTCCCAGCGTACAGTACTTGATTTCATCTACTCGTTTATATTGCCCGTGAGTAGGCAAAGACAGATTTTCAAGCTCCCTTTTGTGTTGGATTTTTAATACCCCTCTATTATTAGAAATTATTTAAAATTAACCCATGTTATGCTATTGGCTCAGAAAATTGAAGTCCCTACCATATTAGTATTGAAGCAAATATACCCCTATCTCGATCAGCGGAATGTGATATCTAAATTGAATCGAAGAGAGTACAATGTGAGTAGATGAGAGCAAACTTATAATACCTAATTCAACCTGTACACGAAATTTCACCTTCAAAGGTAAAAATTCACGAAGAAGCACACAGTGCATGCCATCTAATTAAAGAATGAGAGAATAATCAATATGAATCCGCGACGAAAGAAAATGGAAGAAAACAATAGAGGAAATAGAACAAAAACAGTGAAAAATTCCTTTTTTCCAGTGAAGTTTGATCTTTCCGGCAAACACCTTGTTGTGGCCTACCATAAAGCCATTCCACGCACTTAATTTTCACTGAGAAGCACATACTTTTTATGTCAGCATTTCGTGTCTAATAGGCATAGTTTAAGCATAAATTAAGTGTTCAATAGATCATATATTTAATTTAGGTGTTTAGATTAAAAAAATAAACAATTTTAAAGGATCGTCCATGTATTTGACCCTTTGAGTTTGGAAGAGGGAGGGTTCTGAAAAGAGAATGAGAGTGAGAAAGAATAAAAAGAGAGGAATAAACAGTTTAATACTATCTTACAAAATTACAAGTATATACTATTAAAAAGGTTTCTATACTTGGCTGCAAATGTCGATAAAAAAACAACACTATAAAACTGTGGTTTCCAACCCAAAAAACCGATAAAAAAGCCGGACAACAATACCAATAGCCGATTGCGTCGATCAATTTTTATACCGATTATTCTTTTTCTACACATTCAATTTGATCGATAACCCTTCAAAATCGACCGCATTCGGTCAATATTTTAGCCGGGAAAGGGCGTATTTTTGTAGTAACGTCACCAAGCAATGTCAAGTGTTTGTGTTTTTCAAGGAAATGCTAAAAGCTGGTATCGGATCTGCGACATAAAATTGTAAATTCATCAAGAGTTGCTGAGACATTCTTTAGACATTGAAAATAAATATTGTCATAATAGTTGTATTACAAGACTTAGACTTGTGCTCTCTCACCAGGTCCCCCATAAAGAACAAATAGGAAAGGCTTGGTATCATCCCAAAGTGGTCCAAATAAAACCTTATACATATTGGGATTATCTGCATGCGTAGTCACATTATCTACTTCAAACGTCTTTCCTTCCTCGTTTAAAATTGTAAGTTTTGTACAATACGCATCATAAGCACTGTCTTTAATGGGAAAAAAGCTTGAGCCCATAAAAGGTTCAGGTACACCTGGTGGACTATATACTACTCCTCCCCATTCAACATTCGTAGCAAAACTTGTAAGGCCAGTAAAGATTCTTTGCGGCCAAAAACCAACTTGTTTATAGTCCTTTTCCATTAGAAGCCACCAGTTTCCGTTGGCTAGATCCTTAAATTTTTAAAAGAAAATGTCAGCTGTCAATATTATTGCGCATTTCAAATGATAACCCCTAAACTTGTACAAACTTGATAGAAATTCTAAATAAGAAAAAAATATAAAATATACCCGATCAATGTACATTTTTTCCTCCCAAATAGCCCCTCCACGTCGTGAAAGATAATCCTCGAATGACATATCAAGAGGTATCTCACTACTTACTTGTACAAAGCCAGGACACAATGTATTGAAACAATGAATTTTATCGGCCTAAAAAAAAAAGAGAGAGATATGATACATGAATTCTTGCAAATTAAAATAAATTATTAAACTAAAAGATACACTAGTTTCATGAACTCAAGACGAATCATCAAAGTACATAAGTTACCTGTAAGTGTATAAAAAGCCTAGTTTTGGAATCCCCATATAAAGTTGGGTCCACCTAAAAAAGAAATAGAGATATCATGATAATCGAGTATGCGTTTACTCATAAATTAAGTTTCTAATTTACATTTTAGAGGTAAAATATTAATTCAATCTTTGCAACATCTCATTATTCCATGAAACAATTTGATTATGGATGAAAAGGTATGTTAAACTTACTCTCCAACCAACTTGTAAGATATCTGAGTCTTTTTGAATTTTTAATCGACATGCACTATGTTGCTGGCCTTCAACACGAGGATTATAGAAATTAGTTGCCATTCCAGCTCCCGCAAACTTGTTATTTGGATTATTTAGAATTTGAGCTATTGCAAGCTGAATAGGAAAAAACAATATTAACTCACATAGAGTATCCAAATCAACTTATCTATATTCACGGACACCGTAAGTTTTTCTTTCTTTTCTTAACACAAGTGAAGCAGACGACAAAAGGCCAATTCCTAAATTCCAAACTTATTTAACTATATTTACATCAAGTAAGGCAGTTTCAAAAAGGCCAACGCAAAGAACTTGGCAGCACAAATAGATATTTCGACCCCCAAATTAGACTATAAGAATAAGAAAAACTGATTCCATTTCTTATTTCAAATTCAATTAAAAGAAACGTATAACTGTATAAGAAAAGCAATCAGCTGGAAATGACCGTTATTTTGATGTGTGGGGGAGGCTTTATGTGGTAAGCACATTCACCTTTCAGTTGATAAATCAAGAATTGAGTTACTATGAAGGGTAAGTAAGAAACTACTGTTAATCCTTATTGAGTTACTGGTTGTTTGTTTAGTTATTTGATCAACACAAAATAAATACTCCCTCCTTTCCGATTTATGTAAACTTTTCCGAAGCATGAGAGTCAAATTAATTAACTTTTTATCTGAATTCAAACATATTTTTTTTTACAATTTTAAAATAAAATTACATATTTAGAAATTACATAAAAAGTAATAGAAGTCACAATAATTAACATTAAAAATATTTAAAAAGAATTTATGGAAAACGTGGCCAAAGAAATTTTTTTTGACTCTCCAAATAGTAATAAGTTCACCTAAGGTGGAACACAGGGAGTACTATAAACTTTCCAATTCCTTGCACATAATATTATTTCCCCTTATAAAATGACCCTGTAGAAACACAAAATTGAAAATGAAAACATGATAAATTTTTTGCATACTTTTGTACCTTATATCCTTGTGAAGATATGTATCTTCCTTTTGCCTCACTATTGTTGTTGCTCTGCATTAGATGTACAGAAATATATGAGTTTTGCCACGATTAGCGAAACTTAAGCTTGTTTATATTTGTGCATGGATAACTTTTCTTATTTATAAATAAGTGAAACTTTTAGAATCTATATATAAGTAAATATTGAATTCTCATGTTTAGGTATAAATTATTCAAGCAAAAGCAGTAAATTGGCATAGATTATCTCACGACAGCTGATTGAGAGCCGAATGTGACATTTTCTGGCGGTGGTATACGTCTTTGTCTAATAAGATCATCTTTAGTTATTCGCTTAATGGGAACAGTTCCAAAAGGGCAACCTCCATCTTTTGACCATATTGTCGATGACCTACTAGTTGTTGAGGCATCTGAATTTTGCTTCACTCTAGATAAAGTAGGTTTCATCTGTTCAACCAAATATTTAATTACATGTCAACAATATGATATTTTGTAAAAGAAAATTAAAAGTAAAATGGAAAGAGAGTAGAGATATGCCTTAGGATGATAATTATGATCCTTCAATAACGGATGATCAAATGCATGTTGTTTATAGAAATCTATACAATCGTATATATCTCCATATTTCGTCTGTGAACAAAACAAATAATAAAATAAGTAATCTAAGTTTCAGTAATTGCACTACTTGCTATTCAATATGTACCTTTTAAATACAAAACAATCTCACAAAAACAACTGTCAGTAGACTACTCCTTTTTCTAAAAAACTTTAAGACATTTGACTTTGAAAAGTTAAGCCATTGTAATGCCTTTTGTCTGCAAATTTGCAAGATAGTATAGAAAAATATTAATATGTAAAGAGTTATATAATATAGAGGGTTCAATTTTCAAACACAAAAAATATTTATAAAAAATATGGAAATAGAACATAAGGTCCTTTACCCAAAAACCATGTGACAGAGTAATATTGTTTTTCCCCCCTACAAAAGCGATATTAGCCAAAAAAGAAAAAAAAAAATAATGTCCCAGAGACTTACGAATAAAATGATATTTTTAAACCCAAAATAAATACCTTAGCTATTTTGACCGCTGGCTTGTTCAAAAGCTTTAGCTGTTTCTCTAACTCTGCATCCTCTAATTTGGATAGGTTTTTCTCTCCTTGTACCCCATTATAACTCAAAAGGAAATATAGCATCAACAAAGTTTGTTGAACAATTCTTTGATGCATCCTGAATTCATTCATTCTTTTTATAAGCATGAATGTCAGGTGTTTTCAAAAAATTAAACTAATTAACACAACATGAAAGAACTAAAAGATGAACTTGATTTGCTAGGTATATGAGACCTTTGTTACTACGAGGAAAGACTTATATAGAGGCATAGAAGAGCATTATATTGGCTAATTATACAAGATATTAAATTACTGAAATATTTTGATTAACAGAATCTATAAAGATTTTATAAATGTTGACTGACCATCTCTGACTAAGAAAGAATGGAAAAAAAAGGAATTTCACACATCTACTTTGAATATTTAGTGTCTCATTGGACAAACCTTTTGTCATACAAATAAATTACTGGAGTATCATACAAAAAGCCAACGAATTGTTCAGAATGAAACCATAAGAGAGCATGGTCTTAGTCTCTTATGTTTACCTAAATGGTGTCTAAATTTTTGTCTATTTAACAATTTAATTTCCCGCTTCTCCTAATTGAACTGCCTAAAGCAATTAGGCATAAATGTTTGTTGTGAACTTAGTTTGGTTTTAATACAAGGCTTTATTTTAGTAATTAAGAAATGTTATTATCAAAACGGGAAGAACAACTCAAAGATAATAAAACAAGCCTAAAGTTGGACATAGAACCCCCACCTTTTGGGACAAGCCTAAAGTACCTTAGGTCTCATTTATTTTTATTCAAAATCAATTAAGATTAAGACATCTGCATCTAAAAATATATATCTTGAAATAAAAATTTGCACTAAGATCTGAATACTAAATAATTAAGACAGTTATATTTTCAAAATCTGAATATATAAAACTTATCTTTCTTTTAAAATCAATAATATAAAACTCAAATAAAACACTAATTAATCAATGTTATATCATAAAATCTTTTTAAAATATAATATTGTAATTGGTGGTGATGGCAAAAGGTGGCGATTGTGGGTGCCAACTAGGAATGGTGGCTAGTTGAGGTGTTGGTCGTAGTTATAGATACTGACTGTGTGGTGGTTAGTGTTGGTGTTGACTGAGGGTGACACGATCCAAAATCCACTATAGGTCGTGTTGGTGTCCAACGTCGTCGTTAGATAAGCCAACATTGAACTAACATATTAATTATTTATTTTATTATTTTTAAAATAATAAATTATTTTAAGTAAAAAAATTTACACATTTAAAATCATAGGTACATACATAATTAGTAAGACATAAAAATAAAAAGTGATAATAATATGCAAATCCGTAAACATCAACTAGAATATCCCAGAATTCGGTGTCACAAGCGTATGAACGTCTTTTAAAGAGTGCAATAATAATACAACATTTGTCTAGAATATAAAATAGACATGATAAAGTAAAATAAATAAGATAGAGACTTTGTGGGCTGCAGTGCGTAGCATAGAAGGCAGCTCACCATAAAGTCCTCTCAGCAGTTGCGTCTACGCGCCAAGATGGTCACCAAATGAACCTTTTAGATGTTGCACATTTCATGCAGATGTGTAGTATGAGTACGTAAATCAACGCGTACCCAGTAAGTATCTAGCCTAACCACGGAGAAGTAGTGACGAGAGATCGACATCGACACTTACTAGTGGTCCAATAAAACCATATAATAAATTACAACAAATGAGCACGGTAGTAACAATGAGGTAAAAACTATAACTTATATAATTCTCCAATATTTCTTTTGATGATTTAAATCTCTCAAATCTCATGTGTTGTCTCAGCAAATCAGAAATATCAAGTACAATCTCAAACGGACAAGGAATACCATATAAGTGTCAGGTCTCAATCAAAGGGGAATCTTATGAATATTCGGACTCCTAGTGGTATCATGCACGATTATACTGAGGTCGTACGGCCTGATTCAGAGTGGTGTGTACACTGTTGAGGGTCGACCGGCGCGAACCAGAGGTGCATCTCAATATACTGCCGAGGCGTTCGGCCCGATCCACTGGAAAGGAAGAAATTTATCAAATTATGAGTCATGTACTTACAACATAGGTACATGAACATCAAGTAAACATGACTTTTACCGCTTATCAAAATATATCGCCAAACAACTCAAGGTGATAAGCTTGGCCTAATATATTTTCGAATCAATTTCAATTATAAATTCAAGTAATTAAACTAGCAAATTGAGTTCAAATAATTCAAATATTACATGATAAAGTCCTAGGTCTACCCGGATATAAATAGACTTTTAACTACGTATGGACTCTCATCACCTTGTACATACGTAGTATCCACAACTAGTAGCACATAACAATTTAATACCTACGGGGTAGTTTTCCCCCTTACAAGATTAGACATAAGACTTACCTCACTCCGAAGTTCCATAACCGGCTCCAACACCTCTCTAATACCTCAAAACCCATGCCCATCAATGTGAAACTAATCAAATAACATGCAAACCAGTAAGAATATACTCCAACACTCATAATTAATAAATTTATAATAATTTCCAACTCCGCTAGAAAAGTCAACAAAGTCAACCCTCAGGCCCACATGCTCGGATTCCGTGAATTTTTGAAGATAAACATTACACATAATACCACGAACTCAAATGTATAATTTTTTTACCAATTCTATGTCCAATTTTGTGGTCAAAATAAAAAATACAAATTCTAGGTCGTCTACAAAACATCCCACATTTTCCACTTAAACTACTGAATTTACAAGCCTAAATTCATGTATTTGACTCATAACGTGTAGAAATTACTTATCTCATGATTGATGATGAAAATGGCGCTCCAAAATCACCCCAAAGTCGCCTCCCATGGAAGAAATAAAGTAAAAATGAGCCAAACCTCCGATTTAAAATAACACTTCCTAGCCCGACCTTCTTCGCGAATGCGGCCTTACCCTTGCGTTCGCAAAGAGCAACATGCTCCATCTCTAAAACTCCTCTTCGCGAACGCGAGACAGGGGTCGCGAATGCGGTGCTTTACTAGCCTGCCCATCGCGAACGCGTCCGTACTTTTGCGAATGCGAAGACCAAGTCCCCCACCAGGCCAGCTTCTTCATCGTGAACGCGTCAATGGAATCGTGCGAAGCCTTACCGCCCAAACTTTCGCAAACGCAAAGCACAAAATCCCAGCAGCCAGAATCTTTCTTCGTGAACGCGTGAATCCCTTCGCGTTCGCGAAGAACAAAACCAGACACCAGCATCAATAGTTGCAAAATAAGGAAAAATGATCTGAAACCACTCCGAATCACACCGAGGCCTCCGGGACCCCGTCTAATCACACAAGCAAGTCCCAATACCTTATCCAAAGGATCAAAACTCCACGAATAATATCAAAATCATGAATCGATGATCAAAATTCTTCTTTCTACTTTCAAACATTCAAACTTCGACGAACGCGTCTGAATCATATCTAAGCATTCCGGAATGACGCCAAACATTACATACAAGTCACAAATCATAATACGAACCTATACCAGGGCTTGGAATCCCAAACAGATATCAATAACATTAAAGTCCACTTCAAATAAATCTTTGGAAATTCTAAAACTTTCAAAATGCCAACTTTTCACAATAAGCGCTGAAATGCTTCCGGACCACCCGATTCTCAACCCGAACATATGCCCAAATCCGAAATCATCATACTTCTGATATCATTTACTCCAAGGTCAAACCTTGAAAAACGCTTCCAACTTAAAGCTTCCGAATTGAGAATTTTCCTTCAGAACCGACTTCGAACTTCCTGAAATTCAATTCCGACTATGCGTACAAGTCATAAAACATGAAGTGAAGCTATTCAAGGCCTCAAACCGTCGAACAATGAACTAGATCTCAAAACGACCGGTTGGGTCGTTACATTATTCCCCACTTAAACATACGTTCGTCCTCGAACGTGCTAAAAACCATTCCGGAGTTGCCCAAAATTCATGTTTAACACCTTGTGCACCTATATGTGCCACCACAACCCATGTGAGCATATTAGCTCGAGCCAAACTGAAGATACTTCATGCTACCTTAACCCACAATCCTTAAAACCAAGTTCCAACATCCGGAATTCTCTACGAGACCTGATTCTAACATACAAACACCGTATCAATCTCAACACTTTGTACCTAACCTGATCATGTACCCATGCTGAAACCACACAATGCACTGCATAATTTGTATGCCCATAATAACATCCTCCAACCGTAAAAGTTGCAAATTCACTAACTTGATGCTCGTAGTATACTTTATAATGCGTATAAGCCCTGATCCAACCCTCACAATACTGCAATGATGAAAGCGACACGTAGAAGCTCATAACCACTTGACAAATCAATAAATACTGGAGTCTCTCCGCTTAACAAGAACTATTTCCTCATTCTAAAATGATTACTGACAGTTTCCTCATAATATACATTATATAAATACGATTGCACTGATTTTAAGCCCGACAACCTCGTCTCACCCAGTTCAAGCTGCTCGACCGGCAAGCCACATCAAAAACCACCTAAAATCTCATATGACGACATTAATGCGTCAACAAGCCACAATTCGAATATGACCAATTAAGGAAAAACAAACTCGGGAAAAGAACTATCCAGCCCGCATGACAAATAAAACGGCCCAACAAATGCTATGAACTTATCTCAGAGATGAGAAACAAGGCACACAAAATAAGTGTAAGGAATCATACTCAATATCGCACTGTTGCGGCATGAAATCCAATCCAAACATCGTACCTGTGGCGGCGTGCCACCCGATCCACACTTAGCAATCAATAAAGAAATACCTACCGAGCCACATACCCACGAAATGCCCGAATATCGACCACAAGCATGCAAAGTGCATAAACACAACCGCGGGGAGACAGATAGTGCCATGCGCTACTAAATGCCAAGCACGACTAAGTTGCAATCAATGACCTGCATCTCAAGAGCCATCTTGCTCATGTAACACCACAAGCTCGGGATCACAACACATGTGCGAATGATCCAGCCGTCTCATAACCCACATGGCATAATAGAGTATCACATAGAATAAATGACGATAGAAATAACATCCAACGCCTGAAGACCCCTCCATAAGCAATGCTATGTTGAATGAACACATCCAACCTGATGTAGAGCACACATTCATATTAGATCTACTAACTGACCTTAAGCCGATTCTGATCATTCCCAAATAGGTCTATAACCTCCCAAGGACCTACAATGACCCTATCCATAACACATACGATCGATAGTCAAATTCGGAACAACTTCCATAGTCCACAACCAAAGGAATAGAGCATCTCTTAGACATAAACTCTCCAAGCAGCGACAGTACCAGAATTTTCATACCTGATTTTAATATCTAACACTTAGATGACTAACATGTCACACTTATAAGATCATCCCGTGGTATATACTCCCACAACCTTCCACACCAGGTAGTAAAATCTACACATCCATGGCTACCAACCATATTATTTCTGTAATGCAAATCATGAACTCGCAATTCAATACACAATGCCTCTTCCACATAACACCATTCTCAGGTGACACTAAAATAGCGCCAACATACTCTAAAAGTCTGAATTTCTATCGCTTCTTTGAACTCGTGATATCCTCGACAAAAGTAAACCGCAACCTTGACTTTTAAATCCCAATTCCATACCGCTCACTGCATCTATCATGTTGTTACGCGAGAGTACAAGAATTTTATCATAAATCCTGAACCACCAGTAGAATAAACACTTCATTGGCTAGAAACCTTTTACTTAACTCATTTTAGAAGAACAATCGCATCACGCAGCCAAATTCCCATAATGCATAATACGCCAACCGCAAGTCGTGGTCTAAACCACCATAACTCTTTCGGGAATCATTCACACATAGCAAAACCATTAGAATTAAATACCTCTAAATCAATCATATTATGGATACTGCCAAACGCCCAAGTGTATCCACAGATATCTGAATAACCTTACCACACCGAAGGAACCGACCCTTTCCTTAACCATGCTAATTCAAACCACTATTAACTGACTCAACTTCTTCCGATTTACTCTTGAATTGCCTTCAAAACAACACTTCTGTTCAAACACACAACGAACCTCGAACAATACTCATCCCGAGTGACCACAATCACGAGACCACGTCGTCTCAATGCCGATAAGCCATTCTATACCCTCCCCAGCACTTCATAGTATCTCTAACTGATACACCCATTCAGAAAGACCTTCCGCAAATCCGAAGTTATTTCTCCCATTTCTCAAACACTGCACTGCAGACCCGATGATAACATAGAAATTTCACAAGTATTTTTCACACTCTGCTGCAAACCCAGTCTTTAGACACAAAACGAACCCAAATTCCTTAGACACCGCACTGTAATTCTTGACCCCACTAGAACCATTGTTAAGAGTCACCCACTCTGACATGGTCACGAATATAACCAAACTCTAGTGCTTTGTTAGCACATAAAAACTCCCAAAGAAGCAACCAGATGAATTCTTTTCCTTGTACATCACATCCGTAAGAAGCATAAACTCTAAGTCATCCCAAAATCTGCACATGAATCAATAAGGCGAAATGTAGCACACATTTATCAAGTCCTTTGCCCGAATTACCCTTGATGTTTTCTTTCCTTAATCATAACAAATCCACCAACGTACCGATAACCCAATACCGCCAAGGCACATAACCACATGAATCAATCGTAGGCGGTGGGCTCCCCCACTTAGCTTTAAGATACAATCACATAAATACAGAACACACAACAAATCCTCCTTCCCAATTACCATGATCTCACACCGTTAACAAGCCAAATTTCTCGTACTCTCTTATTAAACGTTTCATAAAATATTCTAAATTATCAGCCACAATGGCACATTCGACCTCCTGATAGTCGTACCATCTTGTTCAAGCGATCCAAGCTCACATCGCAGTACATGCCTCCCGCTGGGCAGAAAGTAGAACTCTTCGTGGGAACGTCATAAAAAAATCACTAAACCGCTAACCTGCTCATAGGAGATAGCCCACCTGTGGAATTCCATATCAACTTCTTCCAATGACATTGCTCTGGTTACAACTGCCACGAAATCAGTAAACTCTCCTGAGCCCATGCTCGTCCACCAGCTGTAAGAGTATGTTCATTCCCTATTAGCATCAACTGAAGGTCCAACAATATGTTCCAAACTCGAATTCTTGTTGCATCCAAAAATCGATAATCAAGCTTTCACACCCTCTTCATTTCAAGCAAACTCCTTTGTGTCATATTTAACCTTCCTCAGTACAGTAGCTACCATCCTAAATAAAATCCATAGACTTAGTCATTGTCCACCATAATCCCTAAATTGCTCTAAACTTTCTCAAGGCATGTGATTATCCTACCACATAATCCATACGCTACTCTGCCACTCCCACTTCGGTTATACCATCTCCTTAAGCAACTATTCGGCCTCTGTTGTTCATACTTGACTTGCTAGCAATTCAACCACCGCGAGACACCTCCCACTATGTCCTTCCTCCTCCTTCGCTACCAAAATACTACCTCAAATCATAATCTATCTTTGTAGCACCCAAACGGATAAACTGCCACTAACTCTGAGCTTCCATAAAGAACATCTCTCTCGATCCATCAATACTAGAAACACCGTTTCGACTCTGAAGCCTCCATATACTGCCATCTCTGATAACCGCTGCTTCGGTACCATTCCACAACACCCTGCCCCGAAGGCAATTCAAAGGATACCATAACACCGATGAGCCTTAATGCATTTCAATAAGGACAACGACACCACATCACAATGAGAATTCCACCACGTTCGAAGATATCAAGTCTCTCTATTCCGTCAACCAAGGCCTGAACATCCATAGTCAAATTGCCTTTCCTCTGCTGGAATTAAAATGCCGAATATCTAAACCATAAACCGAGTAATCCTCCTTTTGAGTCATTCACATTTTAGCGACACATAAATAAGTACCTTACTATTCATACCAACACTACACAATAACAATGCATGAATATCATAATACATTGTGCATAGCCTAAAAAACGTAGGCAACACTAGCATTGGGCTAAAACGACCGAACACCCTTCCACAAGGTGACGATAATAGCATGCCTGATTACGCATGGAGAAACATCCTGCACCACATATGTAGTACCTATTACAACTCCTCGATGCCCAATTGATAACAAGCACTCAATATCGTATAAGGAGTAAGAAGGAAATGAAGGCATAAGCTTCTATAATAATTCGACCGGTTGTTTTGATTTATAGATCCCCATTCCCCTAATTAAGACTCCCCATATGTGATTTTATTATTTTATGACTTGCGGGGATCGTTGGTTTGGGTTTGGAAGGGTTCAGGTTGAAATCAGAACACTTAGTTCCTTAATAGTAGCCTAAGATGGCCAAGTTTGATTTGAATCAATATTTTGAGTACCTGACCTCGAAATTGGTATTTAATTGTTTAATAGGTTTGTATAATGATTTTGAACTTGGGCATGTATTCGGATCGGGTTTCGGGTGATCCGGGAGCGTTTCAACACTTAATGTCGAAAGTTGGTTCATTGAAAGTTTTCTAGTTCTTTAAATTTGATTGGAGTATACTTTGGTGTTATCCAGGTACGTTTGGGATTTCGAACCTAGGAATAATTCTGTATTATGATTTATGAGTTGTACAAAAAATTTGGTGTCATTCCGAGTAGTCTAAGAATGATTCCGCGCATTTAGAGCTAGTTGAGAAGTTTAAAGTTAATAAGTTGATTCAACTTGGTTTTGGGGTGCCATTTTTAGTTTTGATGTTGTTTTACGCGTTTTGAGGGTTCGCAAAGGTCCGTATTATGTTTATGGACTTGTTGATGCAGTTAGACGGGGTCCTGAGGGGCTCGGGTGTGTTTTGGACTCCCCGGAGCTAAGTCTAAAACTACTGCATTGCTGGTTCTGGTTTCCTTCATTGCGAACGCGGAGGTCCTCTCACATTCACGATGAAGGATTTAGGGAATGGGTGATTTTTCTCTTCACGATCGCGAAGCAAGGGACGTGTTTGCGGAGGCTTGGAACCAGTGGCCTTCAGGTTCGCGTAGAAAGCCTGGGACTGGGCAACTCAGTTGCCCTTTGTGTTTGCGGGTTGAGGCCTGCATTCGTGATGAGAGGGCGTATCAGTGCATCGCGTTCCCAAGAGTCTTCTCTTTATCGCGAAGAAGACTTTCCTGGGCCCGGTGCTTTGCCTTCACGATCACGAGGCTTCTTCCGCGATTGTGAAGAAGGATCGCTAGGCATTGGGCTTTAATAAAAATTGGACTTTGGCCTACTTTGTTCATTTCTCTCATTTCTTGGTTGACGCTAGAGCTTCTTGGAGAGAGGTTTTCCAAATTGGGTTGGGTATTTACTCTAATAGTGAAATTGTGAACTTTTGAGCAAATATTGCTTAGTTTGTATCACCTTTGGCTAGTTTTAGGATTCCTCGGCACCGACTTGAGGCTTTTAGTGTGATTTATGGACCGAGAAGTGGGCTTGGAAACGAGGTAAGTCTCTCGCCTAACCTTATAAGAGGGAATTAACTCCATAGGTGCTTAAATTGTTATTTTCTACTAATTGTGGGTACTACGTATGCACGATGTGACGAGAGTCCATAGGTAGCTAAAATTGATGTTATGTCCGGGTAGACATAGGACTTTATCATGCAATACTTGCACTATATGAACTCAATTTGTTTGTTTAATTAGTTGTATTAATAAGTAAAATTTTATTAAAGATTATGTTTGATCGAGCTTAATTACTTAGAGATTTGGAGGAATGATTAATAATTGATGGAAAAATTCATAGCTCTTTTATGGGCTTACCGTGGGTTGTAAACAACAAATTAGTAGTCCGAAGAGTTTCCCTATTCCTGTGGATCGGACCGAACGCCTCGGCAATATATATATATATGATTGTTATGGATCAGGCCGTACGACTTCGGCATAACTCCTGCGTGTTGTCGCTAGGGGTCCGATTATACTGGATATATCCTTCATGACTTGAGAAATTGTAATTATGTGTTGGCCTTTACTTGTTGAGATTAGCATGTGATATTTGGGGACTTTTTAACTTGTTATTTTGTTAAAGAATCATTTAATTATTGCCTCATATTCCATTATTGCTGTTGTATTTCATGCCTATTTATAATTCTTGCACATTATGTATATTGACCATTAGTAAGTATCGATGTCGATTCCTCGTCACTACTTCTTTGAGGTTAGACTAGATACTTACTGGGTACACGTTGTTTATGTACTCACGCTATACTTCTGCACATATTGTGTAAGTTCTGAAGCAGGTACATTTGGAGTTCGTCCAGGCGCGCATCCGCATGACCCGGAGGCCTAGTGGTGAGCTGCTTCTCATGCTCCGTTCTGCAGCACCCAGAGCCTTCTCTTGTTATGTTTATCATTTCTGTCTATTATGTTTCAGATAGTAGTTTTGGGGAGTTTTATATTCTACTAGATTCTCGTGCACTTGTGACACCGGATTTTGGGGAGTCCTAGTGGATATTCATGGTTTTTGATTATTCAATTCTCTACTTTACTCTCATGTTTAGTTTATGTTTTACATTACTACGATCATCTATTTTTTATTTCGTTATTAAATAAAACCAATGACTTTAAAAAAATATTAAAATGAACAATTAAATGGATAGTTCACCATTGGCTTGCCTAGCGGCGACGTTGGGCGCCATCACGGCCTATAGTGGGAACTGGGCCGTGACAGCTTGGTATTAGAGCACTAGGTTCACATAAGTCTCACAAGTCATGAGCGGGCCTAATAGAGTCTTATGGATCAGTGTGGATACGTCTGTACTTATCTTCGAGAGGCTATAGGGTGTTAGGAAACTTCTCTTTCTTCATCTCATATGGTGAAGTTGATGTTGTGCTAAGTATCTTTCTCTTATTTTCTCACAGATGGTGAGAATGCACGCGGCATATGTACCCGGCGGTGGAGAAGCTGCGCTCCCCCTGCTGCTACAGGCCGAGTTAGAGGCAATGGGAGGGCTCCAGCTCCTGCTAGAGGACGAGGGCATCCTAGAGTTGCTCCCATTGTACCACCAGTGGATCCAATAGACAATCCTCTTATTAAGGAGAAGGGTGAGGTGCTTACAGCTGAGCCAGCCCCGACAGATTTCATGTCCGCACTGGGATTTCAGGAGGTCATGGGCCGTATACTACGGTTCATGGACTCTATGACGTAGGCTGGTTTATTTCTAGCAGATCCAGCCATATCTTAGGAGGGAGAGGGAGCACAGACCCCTATCGCTTAGGCTCCAGGCACGCTGCTGCCATATATTAGACTGAGGTGCACTACCTTTGAGCAGGGCTCAACTAGCTGCAACAGCTATACCAAAGCCCAAACCAAATGCGACCGTCGAGCCGCATAAGCTATTGGATAGATGGACCAAACTGCATCCTCCTACCTTTGGTGGTGAGTTACATGAGGACCCCCATGGATTTTATTGACCGTTGCAGAGATATGCTGCACAACATGAGAGTATTGGAGTCCAACAGGGTGGACTTCACCATATTTCAGCTGGAGAGCAGGGCCCGTAGATGGTGGCAATCCTATCTTCTTAGCAGACTAGCGGGTTTGCCTCCCTTGACTTGGGACCAGTTAACACGTCTCTTCTTGGAGAGATATATTCCACCCTCTCAGAGGGAAGAGATACATGGTCAGTTCGAGCAGCTCCAACAGGGTCAGATGTCTGTGATCGATTATTAGGCGAGGTTTTCTGAGTTGTCTCGCCATGCACTTATGATAATCCCCACCGATGCTGAGAGAGTGCGGAGGTTTATTGTGGGCTTGCATTATGGTATTCAGGGTACTATGGCCCAAGAGGTTGAGATGAGGACTCTTTACGAGCAGGTTATAGAGATAGCTCGGTTGATTGAGGGTATCCACAACCACGACTGATTGTATACGATGGGGGAGAAGAGGCCTCAACATTATGGAGGATTCAGCGGCACCCCATTTAGGGGCAGAGGTCAGATCGTGAGGGGTCAGTCCAGCAGACCCACTTATTCAGCACCACCACCTTCTCGGGGGGCACTAGCGCAGCCCTATTTCAGTGCCATTCCAGAGAGCTCCTACGGTCCACCGACTATTCAGGATTCTTTAAGCGGGTATTCAGGTCCCTAGGGTCAGACATAGGGTCAGTCATCTTCCGCACCGAGAGGTTGCTATAAGTGCGGGGAACTTGGTCAAATGAGGAGATTTTGCCCCAGCCTTCGGGCCAAGGCAGTACAATAGGGCCATCAACCCATGATCACCGCACCAACTGCCGCACTGGCCGTTCGGCCTGCCAAAAGCAGAGGGCGGGTGGGTAGGGGTCTCCTTGGAGGCGGAGGCCAGTTAGGTGGCGCTCCAACTAGGTTTCATGCTTTTCCAGCTAGACCAGATGCAATAGCCTCAGATGTCGTGATCATATGTATTATTTTTGTCTGCGGTAGGGATGCTTTGGTCTATTTGATACAGGGTCTACATATTCATATGTTTCATCTCTATTTTCTCATTATCTGGATATCTCGTGAGTCCTTGGGTGCTCTTGTATATATGTACGCGCAGTGGGTGGTTCTGTTGTTGTGGATCGGGTTTATTGGTCTTGTATTGTGACTTTCTGTGGTTATGAGAGCAAAGAGGATCTTCTGTTGCTTGATATTACCAACTTTGAGGTCATCTTGGTCATGGACTGGTTGTCTCCGTATCATGCACTTCTTGATTGCCATGCTAAAGTTGTTGCCTTGGCGATTCCAGATTTGCCTAAATTGGAGTGGAGAGGTTCATCTATCAATGCATCTAGTCGGGTTATCTCTTTCTTGAAGGCTCGACACATGGTTGATAAAGGTTGTTTGTCTTATTTGGCTTATGTTCGAGATACTGCTACAGAGACTCCCACGATTGATTCAGTGCCCGTTGTGCTGGAGTTCTCCGATGTGTTTCCTTCTGATTTACCAAGCATACCACCAGATTGTAATAGCAATTTCAGTATTGATTTGGCGTCAGGTACCCAACCTATCTCTATTGCACCATACCAGATGGATATTAAAGAGTTGAAGGAACAACTTGAGGAGTTGCTCGTGAAGGGGTTCATCATGCCAAGTATGCCGCCTTGGGGTGCACCGGTATTATTTGTGAAAAAGAAGGATGGGAGTATGCGGATGTTCATTAATTACCGCTAGTTGAATAAAGTTACCATTATGAACAAGTACATGTTACTGCATATTGATGATTTGTTTGACCAGTTGTAGAGTGCCAGAATGTTCTCTAAGATTGACTTGAGATCTAGGTATCATCAGCTGAAGATTCGTGCTTCCGATGTTCCATAGATGACTTTCCGAACTAGATATGGTCACTATGAGTTTCTAGTGATGTCTTTCAGCTTGACCAACGCCCCAGCAACATTTATGGATTTGATGAATTGGGTGTTAAGTCCATATCTTGACTTATTTGTAATTGTCTTCATTGATGACATATTTATCTACTCGCGTAGTATGGAGGAGCACGAGCATCATTTGAGAGTTGTGCTTCAGACCTTATGGGAACAAAAGCTATATACTAAGTCCTCCAAGTGCAAGTTCTAATTAGAGTTTTTGGCATTCTTGGGACATGTTATATCAGGGGAGGGTATTAAGGTAAATCCTAGGAAGATCGAGGCAGTCCAGAGTTGGCCTCGTCCTACCACAGTGACCGAGATCTGGAGTTCATTGGGGTTAGCAGGTTATTATCGTCGGTTTGTGGAAGGATTCTCATCTATTGCAGTACCTTTGACTAGATTGACCCAAAATATTGCTCCATTCTAATGGTCCGATGATTGCGAGGCGAGATTTTAGAAGCTCAAGACCGCATTGACTACAACACCGGTGTTAGTGTTGCCTTCCGCTTCAGGGATGTATACCTTGTATTGTGAAGCTTCACGCACTGGCCTGGGTTATGTATTGATGCAAGAGGGGCGAGTTATTGCATATGCTTCACGTCAGTTAAAGCCCTACGAGAAGAATTACTCCATACATGATTTGGAGTTGGTTGCGATAGTTCATACTCTCAAGATCTAGATGCATTAACTTTATAGGGTGTCCTGTGAGGTTTACACCGATCATCGTAGCTTACAGCATTTTTTTAAGCAGAGGGATATCAATTTTAGGCAGCGCAGGTGGCTTGAGTTACTGAAGGATTATGATATTACCATCCTTTACCATCCGAGCAAAGGGAATGTTGTTGTGGATGCCTTGAGAAGAAAGGCCTAGAGTATGGGTAGTTTGGCATTTATTTCAGTAAAGGACAGGCCATTGGATTTGGACATTTAGTCCTTAGCTCACAGACTTGTGAGGTTGGATATTTCAGAGCCTAGTCGAGTTCTTGCATGTGTTGTGGCTCGGTCTTCATTATTTGAGTGGATCAAGGCTCGTCAGTATGATGATCTGCACTTGCTGGTTCTTAGAGAGATGGTACTATGGGGTGGTGCCAAGTAGGTTACTATCGGTGAGGATGGTGTTCTACGACTCTAGGGGTCCCCTATGTGTCCCTAATATTGATGGCTTGAGGGAGAAGATTCTAGAAGAGGCACACAGTTCTCAGTATTCTATTCAGCCATGTGCTACGAAGATGTATCGCAACCTGAGGAAGCATTATTGGTGGAGGTGGATGAAGAAGAACATAGTGGAGTATGTAGCGATGTGTCTAAATTGACAACAGGTTAAGTATGAGCACCGGAGGCCACGTGGCCTGCTCCGACAGATGGTTGTATCGGAGTGAAAATGGGAGCGGATCACTATAGACTTTGTAGTTGGGTTGCCATAGATGTTGAGGAAGTTTGATGCCATTTGGGTCATTGTCGACAAGATGACCAAGTCGACACACTTTTTTCCGGTTGTGACTACGTACTCTTTAGAGAGATTGGCCCAGATTTACATTCAGGAGATTGTCCGGTTTCATGGTGTGTCTGTTTCCATCATTTCAAATAGAGGCCCTCAGTTCACTTCTCATTTCTGGAGAGCAGTACAGAGAGAGTTGGGAACCCGAGTAGAGCTCAGCACTGCCTTTCATCTGCAGACCAACGGGCAGTTGGAGCAGACAGTTCAGATTTTGGAGGATATGCTCAGAGCGTGTGTAATTGACTTCGAAGGGCAGTGGGATCTATTCTTGCCTTTGGCTGAGTTTGCTTATAACAATAGTTATCAGTCCAACATCGAGATGGCTCCATTTAAGGCTTTATATGGTTGGCGATGTAGTTCTCCCATCGGATGGTTTGAGCCCGACGAGGCTAGGTTATATGACACTGATTTAGTGAATGATGGCTTGGTGAAGGTAAAGATGATTCAGGAGTGGCTTCGCACAACACAATCTAGACAAAAGATTTACGCGGATCAGAAGGAACGTGATTTATCATTATGGTGCGCCAGAAGGTTCTCTTGAAAGTCTCGCCAATGAAGGGTATCAAGAGGTTCGGGAAGAAAGGGAAGATTAGTCCGAGATTTATTGCCCATTTCAGGTGTTGAGGCGAGTTGGGGAGGTTGCTTATGAGATTCTTTTGCCTCCCAGTCTATTAGGAGTTCATCCGGTCATCCATGTAACTATGCCCTGGAAGTACCATGCCGAGAAGTCGCATCTGTTAGATTACAACACGGTTCAACTAGATGAGAGCTTGGGTTGTGAGGAGAAGCCAGTTTCTATTGTTGACAGGCATGTTCGCCAGTTGAGGTCCAAGAAGATTTATGTGGTAAAGGTCCAGTGGAGGGGTAAACCAGTCGAGGAAGCGATTTGGGAGACCGAGGAGGACATTAGGAGCAGATATCCACACTTATTCAGCACTCCAAGTATGATTCTAGACCCGTTCGAGGACGAACGTTTATTTAAGAGGCAGAGAATGTAACGACCCGATCAATAATTTTGCTTTCTAGATCCCCGTTCAACTAATTAAGACTCCCTGTATGTTCCTTTATTGTTTTATGACTTGCAGGGATGGTTTGTTTGAGTTTGGAAGGGTTCGGATTGATATCAAAACACTTAGTTCCTTAATAGTGGTGATGGCCAAGTTTGAATTGAGTCAACAGTTTGAGTAAACGACCTCGGAAACAGGATTTGATGATTTCAATATGTTCGTATGATGAATTTGGACTTGGGTATGTGTTTAGATCGGGTTTCGGGGTGATCCAGGAGCGTTTCGACGCTTAATGTCGAACGTTGGTTCATTGATGGTTTTCTAGTTCTTAAATTTGGTTTGGAGTAGACTTTGGTGTTATCGAGGTCCGTTTGGGATTACAAGCCTAGAAATAGTTCCGTATGGTGATTTATGACTTGTATGCAAAATTTCGTGTCATTTCGAGTAGTCTAAGTATGATTCGGCGCGTTCGGGGCTAGTTGAGAAGTTTGAAATTCATAAGTTGATTCACCTTGGTTTTGGGGTGCGATTCTTAGTTTTGATGTTGTTTTACGCATTCTGAGGGTTCGAGCGTTCGGTGTGTTTTGGACTGCCCGGAGCTAAGTCCAAAACTGCTGCATTTCTGATTCTAGTTTCCTTTTTCGCGAACACGGAGGTCCTCTCGCATTTGTGATGAAGGATTTAGGGACTGGGTGATTTTTCTCTTCACGATTGCGAAGAAAGGTATGTGTTAACGGGGGTTTGGAACCAGTGGCCTTCGCGTTCGCGATTGCCTAATCGCATTCATATAGAAGGCCTAGGCAACTCAGTTACCCTTCCCGTTCGCGAGTCAAGGCCCGCATTCACGATGAGAGGGCGGCTCTGTGCATAGAAGACTTTCCTGGGCCTGGGTGGTCTGCCTTCACGATCTCGAGGCTTCTTCCGCGATCGCGAAGAGGGATCGCTGGGCAGTGGACTTTAATACAAACAAGTCTTTGACCTACTTTGTTCATTTCTCTCATTTCTTGTCCGATTCTAGAGCTTCTTGGAGAGGGGTTTTCACCTAGCTATTGAACATATGTGATTTCTATACAATGTAAGTTAAATACAGAGATTATGGGAAGATTTTAACATGTAAAATGTAGAAATTTTAGGGGTTTGTTGAAAAACCTAGGTTTTGATAAAAATAGGATTGGACCACGAAAATAGTTATAGAATTGAGTAGAAATTATATATTTATATTCTTGAAATTATGGGTAATAATTGTTTACAAATATTTCCGGAATCCGAGATGGTATGCTCGTGGGTAAATTTTAGGAACATTCAAAATTAGGTTGGGTAATTACTCTAATAGTTAAATTATGAACTTTTGAGCAAATATTGATTAGTTTGTACAACTTTTGGCTAGTTTTGGATTGCTCGGCACTGACTTGAGGCTTTTACTGTGATTTGTGGACCGGCAAATGGGCTTGGAAACGAGGTAAGTCTCCGGCCTAACCTTGTAAGAGGGAATTAACCCCATTGGTGCTTAAATTGTTATTTGCTACTAATTGTGGGTGCTACGTACGCACGAAGTGACTAGAGTCCATACGTAGCTAAAATTCATGTTATGTCCGGGTAAGCATAGGACTTTATCATGCAATACTTGCACTATTTGAACTCAACTTGTTAGTTTAATTACTTGTATTAATAAGTAAAATTTGATTAAAGATTATGTTAGATCGAGCTTAATTACTTAGAGATTTGGCGGAATGATTAATCATTGATGGAAAGATTCGTAGCTCCTTTATGGGCTTATCTTGGGTTGTAAACACGAAATTTGTAGTCTTAAGAGTATCTCTATTCCTGTGAATCGGACCGAACGCCTCGGCAATATATATATATATATATATATATATATATATATATATATATATATATATATATAATGTGATGCATCCATGGATCGGGCCGTACAACCTCGGTAGTTTATGTACATGATTGTTATGGATCAGGCCGTACGACCTCGACATAACTCCTGCGTGTTGTCGCTAGGGGTCCGATTATACTTGATATATCCTTCATCACTTGAGAAATTGTAATTACGTGTTGGCCCTTACTTGTTGAGATTAGCATGTGATATTTGGGGACTTTTTAACTTGTTGTTTTGTTAAAGAATCATTTAATTATTTCCTTTTATTCCATTATTGCTGTTGTATTTCATGCCAAATTATAATTCTTTCACATTATGTATATTGACCACTAGTAAGTGTTGATGTCGACCCCTCGTCACTACTTTTTCGAGGTTAGACTAGATACTTACTATGTACACATTGTTTACGTACTCACGCTTTACTTCTGCATATATTGTGTAGGTTCTGAGGCAGATACATCTTGAGTTCGTCCAGGTGTGCATCCGCATTACCCAGAGGCCTAGTGGTGAGCTGCTTCTCATGCTCCGTTCTGCAGCACCCGAACCTTCTCTTGTTATGTTTATCATTTCTGTCCATTCTGTTTCAGACAGTAGTTTTAGGGAGTTTTGTATATTCTACTAGATACTCGTGCACTTGTGACACCGGGTTTTGGGGAGTCCTTGTTGATATTCATGGTTTTGTATTATTAAATTTGCTACTTTACTCTCATGTTTAGTTTATGTTTTACAATACTATAATCATCTATTATTTGCTTCATTATTAAATAAAACCAATGACTTTAAAAAATATTAAAATGAACAATTAAATGGATAGTTCACCGTTGGCTTGCCTAGCGGCGACGTTGGGCGCCATTATGGCCTATCGTGGGAATTGGGTCGTGAAAGCTTCAATTGAATCAAATCGCATGACGAGGAATCAGGAAGGGAAGTGCTCCTAACAACCTTGTAGCCTCTCGAAGAAATGTACAGACATCTTCGTACCAATCCGCGAAACTCAACTAGACTTGCTCATGACTCATGAGACCCAAGTAAACCTAGTGCTCTGATACCAAGATGTCATAGCCCAAAACCCACTATAGGTTGTGATGGCACCCAACGTCGCCGTTAGGCAAGCCAACAATGAACTATCACGTTAATTATTCATTTTATTACTTTTGAAATCATACATTTTATTAAGTAAAGAAATTTATGCATTTAAAATCATAGGTACATACATAGTGAGTAAGCCATAAAAATAAAAAAGTGATAATAATATGCAAATCCGTAAACATCAACTAGAATATCCCAAAACTCGATGTCACAAGCGCATGAGCGTCTGCTAAAGAGTGCAATAATAGTAAAACATCTGTCTAGAATATAAAATAGTCAGGATAAAGTAAATAAATAAGATGGAGATTCTAAGGGCTGCGGTGCGTAGCATAGAAAGCAACTCACCATGAAGTCCGCTCAGCAGTTGCGCCTACGTGCCAAGATGGCCACCAAATGAACGTGTCAGTTCCTGCACATTTAGTGCAGAAGTGTAGCATGAGTATGTAGATCAATGCATACCCAGTAAGTATCTAGCCTAACCTCGGAGAAGTAGTGATGAGGGGTCGACATCGACACTTAATAGTGGTCCAATAAAATAATATAATAAATTATAACAGATAAGGAGCAAAACAGTAATAATGAGGTAAAAACAGTAACTCACATAATTCTCTAACATTACTTTTGATGATATAAATCTCTCAAATCTCATGTGCTATCTCAGCAGATCAGAAATACCAAGTGCCATCTCAAACGGACAAGGAATACCATATAAGTGTCAGGTCTTTTTCAAAGGGGAATCTCATTAATATTCGGACACCTAGCGGTATCACGCACGATTATGCCAAGGTCGTACGGCCCAATCCAGAGTGGTGTATGCACTGCCAAGGGTCGACCAGTGCAAACTAGAGGTGCATCTCAATATATTGCCAAGGCGTTCTTCCCGATCCAGAGGAAAGGAAGAAACTTATCGAATTACGAGTCATGTGCTTACAACATAGGTACATGAGCATAAAGTAGACCTGACTTTTACTGTTTTGTCAAAATATCTCGCCAAACAACTCAAGCTGATAAGCTCGGCCTAATATATTTCCGAATCAATTTCAGTTATAAATTCAAGTAATTAAGCAAGCAAGTTGGGTTCAAATAATTCAAATATTACATGATAAAGTCCTAGGTCTACCGGGATATAAATATGCTTTTAACTACATACGGACTCTCGTCACCTCATGCATACGTATCACCCACAACTAGTAGCACATAACAATTTAGTACTTGTGGGGTAGTTTTCTCCCTCACAAGGTTAGATAGGAGACTTACCTCGCTCCGAAGTTCCATAACCGGCTCCAATGCCTCTCTCACACCTTAAAAACAATGCCCATCAATCCGAAACTAATCAAATAACATGCAAACCAGTAAGAATATACTCCAACACTCATAATTAATCAATTTATAATAATTCCCAACTCCGCTTGAAAAGTCAACAAAGTCAACCCCTAGGCCTACATGCCCGGATTCCAAGAATATTTGAAGATAAACATTACCCAAAACAAAACGAACTCAAATATATAATTTATTACCAATTCTATGTCCAATTTCGTGGTCAAAATCCAAAAATACAAATTCTAGGTCTTCTACCCAAAATCCCACATTTTCCACTTAAATTCTTGATTTTACAAGCCTAATTTCGTGTATTTAACTTACAACGTGTAGAAATCACTTACCTCATGATTGATGATGAAAATGGCACCCCAAAATTGCCCCAAAGTCGGCTCCCATGGAAGAAATGAACTGAAAATAAGCCAAACCTCCCATTTAAAACAAGACTTCCCAGCCTGACCTTCTTCACGAATGTGGCCTTACCCTCGCGTTCGCGAAGAGCAACTTGCTCCAGCTCAAGAACTCCTTTTCATGAATGCGAGACAGTGGTCGCGAATGTGATGATTTACCAGCCTGCCCATCGCGAATGCGTCCATAATTTCGCGAACGCAAAGACTAAGTCCCCCACCAGGCCAACTTCTTCATCGCCAACGCGAAGCCTTGCCTCCCAAACCTTCGTGAACGCATGACAACGGTCGCGAATGCGAAGTACAAATTCCTAGCAACCAAAATTCTTCTTCGTGAATGCGTGAATCCCTTCACATTCGCAAAGAACAAAACCAGACACCAGCATCAGCAATTGCAAAACAAGGAACTCGAACAAGCCACTTTATTCATTGAGTTCCTGGAAAAAAAGGTTTACTTGTAAACGTGGTTAAGCCCCTAAATCAGACGTAAATTTACTGAATTTCTTATGGTTAAGACTGATATTTTTGCATGGTCTCACTTAGATATGACAGGTATCCCCTCGAAGTGGCAATTCACAAGATAATCTTGGATTCCAATTTCTCCGATAAAGTAGAAAAAGCCGCCAATTGCCGAGGTCAGAAATAGGTTTGTAAAGGAGGAGGTAACCTTGTTACTTATTATAGGTTCAATACATGAGGTTGAATATCCCTATTGATTAGCTAATGTAGGGGTAGTACCAAAAAATAACAATAAATTTAGAATGTGTATTGATTTTAAAGACTTGAATAGGGCATGCCCTAAAGACTCTTTCCGATTGCCGAACCTCGATCAAATGATTGATGCCACGACTAGGCATGATTTGATGAGTTTTATTGATACGTATTCCGGGTATAATCAAATAAGGATGCACCTAGATGATCACGAGAAAACATCATTTATTACTAATTTAGATACTTATTGTTATAATGTGATTCCTATCAGAGGCTCGTTAACAAGATTTTTGAGCGTCAAATTGGTAAAACTATGAAACTATATATTGATGACAGGTTGGTTAAGTCTCTTAGTGCAGTTGCCGAGAAATGTGCTTTTGGAGTTGGGTCCGAAAATTTTCTCGGTTTCATGGTTTCATAACGAGGAACTGAAGTAAATCCGGATAAGATCAAGGCCATAGAAAATATTCCTGATCAACTTAATAACATAAAACAAGTGCAAAGATTTACCGGAAGATTGTCAACCCTTAATAGGTTTATATACAGATCCTCAAATAAGTGTCACCGATTCTTTTCATTATTAACAAAGAAGAATGACTTCACGTGGACACAGAATTCCAACAAGCATTGAAGGATTTGAAGATATACTTGTCGAGTCCTCCTTTGATGTCCAAACCGATGGATGAAGAGCAATTGTTAGTGTGTTTGGCAGTGTCAGAGGTAGCAATAAGTGCAGTCCTGGCCCGAGAATGTGAAGGTATACAATACCCATTATGTTAAGTAAAATACTGCCAGGTGCGAAAACTCGATATCCGCACCTGGAAAAGTTGGCTTTAGCTCTCGTACTTGCTTCTTGAAAGCTTATACCATACTTTCAATGTCACCATATAGCCATTATGATAATTGTTTCCTTATAGAACGTCCTTCATAAACTTGAATTATCAGGTCCATTGGCTAAATGGACGGTAGAAATTAGAGAGTTGATATCAAATATTAACCATGGACGATAATAAATTCACTAGTTTTGGCCGACTTTGTTATCGACTTTAGTCTATGTCCCGAGTTTGGATCTGGTTTACGGACGACGCATTCAACATGAACGGGTCCGATCTTAGGATAGTATTAATTACTCCTTTTGGAAAAATCCTAAGGCAGGCCATACAAACTATTCCTTTAACTAACAATAATGATGAGTATGAGGCTATGATAGCAGGACTCGAATTCGCCTGGGGACTAGGCTCTGAGATGATTGAAGTAAAGTGTGATTCACAACTAGTGGTCAATTAGATATATCAAATTTTTGACGCTAAAGAAGAACGTATGCAGCAGTACTTAAACAAAGTCCAAGTTTTACTTTCCCGGTTTAAGAAGTGGTTAGTGATCCATATTCCAAGAGAGGAAAACATGGAGGCTGATGCATTAGCTAACTTGGGTTCTTCAACGGAGTTGAGGGGCGTTGCTTCCAATTCGGTTGTATAGTTGTTGCATTCTGTCCTATATGTCGATGGTTATTGCGAAGTTAATTAAACAAACCTAGTATGGGATTAGAGTAATGAAATTATTGAATATTTAAGACATGGAAAATTCCCTAAGGATTCTAAAGCCTCTCGAGCACTCGAAACAAAAGTTATCTAGTATTGTCTTTTTGATGGATAACTATACCGGAGATATTTTTAGGGTTTGTTGGCTCGATGCTCAGGATCAGCGTAGGCTAATTATGTAATAAGTAAAGTTCATGAAGGAATTTGTGTCAATCATTCCAGAGCAGATTCATTGGTGCTAAATTTAATGAGAGTTGGTTACTATTGTCCCCGAATGGAACAAGAATCTAAGTAGTTCGTGCAAAAGTGTGATAAATGTCAATGTTATGCTTAGTTAGTACACTAGTTGGCTGATGTTGTGCATTCAATTGTATCGCCATTGCCATTTATGAAATGGGGGATGGATATAGTTAGATTTTTGCCTCAGAGAGCCGGACCAGTAAAATTTCTTTTGATTATGACTGATTATTTTTCTAGATAGGTTGAAGCAGGTGCTTTTAAGAAGGTTGGAGAAGAGAGGTGATAGATTTCATTTGGGATCACATTATTTGTTGATTTGGAGTACCAAAAGAAATTACATGTGATAAGGGGCCACAATTTATAGGCTCCAAAGTAACAAAATTCTTAGAGGGATTGAAGATTATAAGGATTACACCGTCTTCGTATCATCCAAGTGATAATGATAGAACAGAGTCAACAAACAAGGTAATAATTCAAAATCTCAAAAAGAAGTTAGAGGATGTAAAAGGCAGGTGGCCTGATGAGTTACCGGGAGTACTATGGGCGTACCAAACCACGGAAAAAATCAAGCATCGGAGAAACACATTTTTCCATCATATATGGAGTAGAGGCTCTGATTCTAGTGGAGATAGGTGAACCAACTATTAAGTCTTCCCAGACTATAACGATCCGACCGATCATTTTGAGCTTTAGCATTTCGTTCGGTGGATTGAGGTCTTGAGTAGCTTCATATGATTATCACTACCCCAAATCTATCCTATCGTGATGACACTTAACCCAACCCGATAGGTAAGCCAAGTAATAGTCAACATAAATCAAATAAGAATAATAAAAGTAAATGAGTAAAATAACTAAGTTTTTTTATAATCTCTTAAAGATTGGTAGTACAAGTCATGAGTTTCTAGGTCTTAGAATTTACAATGCTGTTATGAAATAAATACATAATCTGTTCCAAATATACATAAATAAATTTGCAAATCTAAAGCTACCAAGGACAAGTGGTAGCTATAACCGGAACGTAGGTACATCTTCAATGTTAGCTCCTGACATACACAACAACATCAGCTCTAAGATTTGCATGCAAGGTGGAGAAGTATAGTAGGAGTAAACCGACCCCATGCACTAAATAAGTAACAAACCTAACCTCAGGTTGAAAACATTGACGAGGTCGGAATGGTCAGAGTCCAATACCAATAGCCAATAATAACTCGTAATAATATAATGAGAACATTAAAGGCAAATAACTCAAGAGATATATGTTCAACACGTTCACAGTTACGGGGAAGTAGGCATGCTTTTCAAGTAAAACAGCCAATTCCAAATATCACCACTAAAAAACAACTAAACATGAGTTTATCAAAGAACTGTATTCCCAATTCACAACACCAGATAAAGATTTTCGTTTACCAATAAGCATGAGTAAAGTACATCTCTATTCCTACATGTCAATACACATGTCTAGTAGTCAATTATCATATACCGTCTAGCATGAGGAATATACATCTCTAATCCTACATGTCAAATCATAAATGTCACATTTCTATCTAGCATGAGGAAAATGCATCTCTATGCCTACATGCCAAGTATGCATGTCAAATGAAAGATTTCACAGTGGTATCCCCAGGTACTCTCACCCTTAACTTACTCAAGTTGTCTGTCTCAAATGCCCACTTTATCACACACACACACACACAATCACTTAGCTTTTTACGGGTGCCTGGACTCAATCTCCCTCACCAAAGCACGTGTATGTATATCATTGTGTCTACGCTCACTACAGGTATGTCAGACTCCGGAGGGGCGGATCTTGCCCAAGCTCTAATAAAAAGCCAATGAGGCCTGATGCGGCGTGCAGCCCGATCCACATAATAATAAGCCCAGAGGGCCTGCTGCGCCTGCAGCCCCATCCACATAATAATAATGATAAAGCCAATATAGCCTGCTGCGGCGTGCAACCTGATCCATGACAACACTCTCAACAAGGCTCTAAGGCCCACCTCAGTCATCAACCTCTCAAGTCTCAAGGGCCCACAATCTCAGACCACTCAGTACAACAACTCCACATATGGAATAACAATGATAACATGCGATGTAACAATGAATGATGAACAGAGAATGAGATATGATATGCAAATGAAGAACCATGACTAAGTGTATAATTATAGTTAAATCAGATAACTTAAAACAATAGAAATAGACTCTTTAGGTCTCAATCAAATAAGCATATAGCCTAAACATGATTTCTAACATGAATCACAGCTCAAATAACCAAACAAGTAGGAATTACATGGATAAAACAAAACTTGATAGCAACACAGTACAAAGGTCACCTAACATGTCCATCACCCCAACACAACACAAATAACATGTTTTTCAGGGATAATTACCCTCAATTCTAAGTTTAGAAAGGTTACTTACCTTGAAAAAGTCAAATCAAATACCGAGCAAGCCAAACAACACTCAAGAAATGCCATCCCGCACAAATCAACAAAGTAGAAAACACTTACCCCAATCATCTCCAAAAATGCCCAAATCCGAGCTCCATAGCTCAAAATATGATAAAATGACCAAGACTTTCGAAATAGAGTAATATATACACTGCTCTAGGGATACCCTTTGCAAACACTGAAGGAGCCTCGCGTTCGCGAAGCACAAACTCAGCCGACCATAAAATTGCCCTTCGCGTTCACGGAATAGTCCTCGCGAATGTGATAGATAGCATAAGTAAACCTTCGCGAACGAGGCGCTGTCCACACGAACGTGAAGACAAGACCTCCAACTCTTATACACGAATGCCGACCTACTGCATGAACATGATGCCCAAGTCCACCCTAACTGCGCGAGCCCGATCAAGAAGTCGCGGACGCGAAGAGGAAAATTGCCCAGCTCCAGATAAAACCTACGCGATCGTGGCTACATCTTCGTGATCGCGAAGAAAAACAGGCACACCAGAAAACAACAAAAAATAACAGTACCAACATAGCCCAAAATGATCCGAACCCCGTCAAAAACACATCCCGAGCCCCTCGGTACCCCATCCAAACATACCAATAAGTCCCAAAACATAATGCGGACATACTCGAGGCCTAAAATCGCACATAAGAACATCGAAACGATGGATAGCACGTCAAATCAAACTTAATGGACTTTTGATGTTTCAACTTCCAAAACTCGTGCCGAACCATATCAAATCAACTCGGAATGTCCTCAAATTTTGCACACAAGTTCCAAATAATATAACAAACCTATTCCAATTCTCGAAATCACAATCTGAATCCGATATCCTCAAAGTCAACTCTGGGTAAAACTTATGAACCTTCCAAACCATCAAATTGTCAACTTTCGCCAATTAATGCCAAAACCTTGTAAAAATATCCAAATACAAATGTGGGAATATGCCCACATACAAAATTACCATCCTCTCCTAAAGGAACCATCAAAACTCCATTCCGAGGTTAATTATACAAAAGTCAAACTTGGCCAACTCTTCCAACTTAAAGCTTCTAATAAGAGAATCATTCTTTCAAATCAATCCGAATCACCCTGAAAACCGAAAACGACAATTCACACAAGTCATAATATATTATACGAAGATACTCATGCTCTCAAACCATTGAGAAAAATGCAAATACTCAAAACGACCGGTTGGGTCATTACAATGATGAATCAAGATTTGTGTGTATGGTTGGTTTCGATGTTCTAGAGGTTCGGGATTTGATTTGAATGAGAAATTTTCATATTTGGAAGCTTTAAGTTGAATAGTTGACTGACTTTTGTGTAAGCGGTCTTGCATTTATATTTTAATGATTCCAATAGATTCGTATGGTAATTTTGGACTTAGGCATGTATCCAGATTTCAATTTGGAGGTTCCTAGGTTGATTTGGCTCTTTTTGGCAAAAGTTGGCAATTTGAAGGTTTAGAAATTTTATAAGTTTGACCGTGAGTTGGCTTTGATGATAACGGTTTCAGATTGATGTTTTAGAAGTTTGAATAGGTTCGTTACATCATTTGAAACTTGTGTACAATGTTTGATCTCATTCCATGTTGGTTTGACGGGAATCAGACACTTGTGATTTTGGAAGTTCTTCAGTTTCATTGTGATTTTGAAGCGTTTTGGTGTTCGACTCGGGGTTCTATATGTTATTTTGATGATATGAGAGTGCGAGCACATTTGTGTGAGGTTTATGTACTTGTTGGTATGATTGGACGGGATCCCGCAAGCCCCTGAGAGTTTCAAATTGGTTTCAGTATATTTTTGCTAAGTTGAGTTGTGCTGGTTCTAGTTTTATCGCATTTGCAATGAGGAGGTCACAAATGCGGCCATCGCATTTGCAAAGGAGTGGTCGCAGTTGCGACTCTTGGATGTTGGGAATGGACCTCGCATTTGTGAGGATTATGCGATTGTTGGGGCGTATGCATATGCAAGTTGTGCGTCGCTTTTGCGACTGGTCGCTGGGGAGGAACTTCGCATTTGCAAAGTATACTGTTGCAAATGCGACATTTCCTAGATCTTTTAGGGTTCACTTTTGTACGCCTTTGGTCGCTTTTGCTGAGGTCAAATTTGTGAACCTTAGATAGCAAATGCGACATCTGCAGCTGGATATATAGCTGCGATTTCAGGACATAGTCTCATTTTATCATATTTTGAGCCATAGACTTCCCGGGAGACAATATTTTGTAGGGAGTTTCACACATAACTATTGGGTAAGTGATTTTGAATCAATTTCGATATTATAACTTGATTTTTATGGATTTTAACATCAATATCAGGAAATTTGAATGGGATTTTGACTATATTTTAAAAAATAAAAATTTGAGATTTGACAGTCGAATTGGGCTCGATTTTCTAACCATATATTTGGACTCGTAAGGTTATGCGTAGTCGAGATCTACCATTGACTCGGGTTTTGACTGGGTGGGTCCTAGGTTGACATTTGTTGACTTTTGGAATTGGGTAAAGATTGCAACTTTATTAATTAAAATTGATTCATTTTGCATTGTTTGATGTTATCGAGTCATTTTTGGCTAAATTTGAGCAGGTTGGAGGTGATTTCTAAGGGAAAGACTATTTTTGAGTATTGATTTGGCTTGTTTGAGGTAAGTGTCTTGCCTAGATTTGGTTGAGAAAATTTTTCCTACTAATTGATATTGTTTGCTACATGAATGGGTGATGTATATATGTGTATATACATGTGCCATGGGTATTCATGCTCGGGGTAGATTATAGCCCACTCTATGCCTTATTCGGTTGTATGTTTTACTTGATTCCTTGTATTATTAAATTAACCGACTTCATGATTACTATAAACCATGTTAGAGAAATGTTGAGGCTATTGGTACCGTGTGTTGCCTCGAAGATAGATACACGTAGGTTATGAACTCACATCTGGACTTGTTTTTGTAATGTGCCTTGATTGGGATGTGTAGACTCTGTGATACATATGTGATCCTTTGTATGACTACTTGAACTTGGTTTCTATACATGATTTAACCATAGTCATGCTTTGTCCGCACTTTTGTTGTTATCATGTCCTTATGCGCTTTGATGAGATATAAGAATATGCCTCTTGATGATAATATGTTATCTTGAATTGTTGTGATAATTGTGGAACATGTGGACATGTTGCAACTAAATAAGGGAGGCAATTCATTATGATGTGTATGCGGCGAGATAAGGGTGGCCAGATGTGCATTGCGGTGACATAAGGGAGGCAATTCATTCTGATGTGCTTGCGGAAAGACAAAGGTGGCTTATGTGCATGCGACGATTTAGGCGAGGCATTCCATTGTGATGTGCATTCGGCGACATAAGGGTGGCATAGTGGGGATATAATGTGATAGTCTGGGGGTGATTTCTATTGACTATGTTTATGTGGTGGTTTGAAAGGGGGCATTCTTATTTGTGCTTATGACTTCTCTATGTGTGTCGTGAATGTTTACATGATTTGATGTTGTTTCTAAGATGCTAATCAGTGGCTCTGTTATTACTTGATGATTTGGTTGCCATGATGGACTAACCTACGAGGATTTGATATCTCATATTTTGTGGAGTTTTTGGTAGCATACTAGATTGACTAGATGAGAAAGTTAGCATCATGCATTAATATATTTGATTCTTGATAGGTTTTCTTGAACGTGTTATTTGGAAATTGATATGGAATCAGATTATAATGTGGCAAGAGGTCTTTGCCGTGCGGGTGTGACTTATATTTTGGCATGAGGTCTTTGTCGTGCGAGGGTAATTGATAGTGTGGACAAGAGGTTCCTTATATGTCTGATTGTATTTGATGACTTGTTGAAACTGAGCATTTACTTGTATTGAATCGTTATCACTTGCTTTGATGAGATTTCTATTATACATCATGTTGTCAGTCTTTGATATATTGCACATGTTATTTGTCAAGTGGGTATATTTTGACTTAAAAACCTCGTCACTATTTCTTTGAGGTTAGTCAAGATACTTATTGAGTAAACGGGGTCAGTTGCACTCATACTATATTCTGCACCATGCGTGCAGATTCTGGAGCTGAGTAGATGTGAAAACAGAGCTTTATATTGGAGATGTGCTAGCATACCAGATTCATGATATAGTTTGTTCATGGTAGCATAGGATTTTAATTCTGTTTTTGTAAATTTAAAATAGATATTGTATTTATTTCTCACATTAGTTTTTTTTTTGTAAATCTAAATCATAGTGGCTCATGACTTATACTACCAGTCCTCGAGATAGATGTAATGAATTCTGTTAAAGTTTTATTAATATATTGATGATTATTTTCTTTTTGTAGTACTAACTTATACAGTTTGGCTTACCTAGCGGGTTGGGTTAGGTGCCATGATGATATTGGTGGGATTTTGGATTGTGATAAGTTGTTATCAGAGCTCTAGGTTCATAGGTTCTACGAGTCATGAGAAAGTGTCTAGTAGAGTCTTGCGGATCAATATAATGACGTTCATATTTATCTTCAAGATGCTACATGGAATATAGGAAACTTCCCTTCTTCTTTTTTTCCTTATCATGCGACCTTGTGTCAGCCTGAAGCCTGTATCTTTAATTTCTTCGTATGTGATGTTGCGCACTCAGTATCAGCTATGCACCGATGACTTATGATGTTGTAGATGGACTACGGGGATATGAATGCTTGGTTATCATCTCGATGTGTTGTCTAGACTTAGAAACAGATGCGATGGTAGATCTTTTAGTTGTTCCTTTGTGGGATGCAGCATATTCTTGTATCTGGTTGATGAGTACGAACTCAGGAAGATTTATTGGTTGCCTAGTTATTCTGACCATTATAGGGCCATGGGAAGAGGTTAATTTAAGGCTAGTCGGTGGTATTTGAGGTTGTGTGATTCATATGAGGCTTCTATTAAGTGGAATACATATACGACCATTTTGGAGGGCTTGAGGAAGTTCACGCAACTGTGATAAGGACGGATATTTACTTGGCATAGTCCTTTAAGTTTTTATGACCAGAGTCAGCTGAGTTTATGAAGCATTCAACAATTCACTGTGCGAGACCGGGCAGCTACGAAGGAAGGGCACTGCGAGTTACAGGTGATGTGTTCTATGGCTTCGAGCCAAGTGGGGGAGTCTCCTATCGATGATCAGATGGCATGTTCATGCGTATATTAGTTCTTCGACTTGGATGTGCTTGTGGATTGACTATGATTTGAGAAATATTTCATCGAGGATGATTTAGAGCAAGGGATCGGTTGGATGTATGATGTACTACACCTTCTGGTAATACAGAGGTCTTAGGATGATTCATGTTTGATACTCGTTGTGGATGTAGTATACAGGGAAAAAGAATCCCTTGGTTGCTGTATTTGGATATCCATGTGATGGTGGAGCGCGGGTTGTTCAGTACGTATTGGCTGCTCATTGGGGATTAGAGCAAGATGAATGACTATCGAGAATATTCCAATGGGTTTAGGACTCATATGTGATATTTATGGGTTTTCAGATTTGCATATGGTTAGGAATTGGGGTTTGCATTTGATGGTGTCAAGACTTATGGTATTCTATATCATTATTGATTATACATTATGGTATTAGTAAGGTGAAAGAAACAGCTTTAGGTTCATTAAAGGGTTCTTCAGTGCATATATTGTTATGTTGAGGTACTCTTTCTCTTAGCAGTCTATGTAACTTGGTTGATTTAGAGGGATTTAGTTCTAATGATTTGGTTACGTGCAAATGGGTACCGAAGAGTTTGCAATAGTTTGGCCACGACTTGTAGATAATGTACTCTACATACATGTGGAGTTCATTACGTGTTGTGATTTTGTTCTACAGGATTGAGTTAACTATAAGGTTTCTGGTTGATGGGATGTCTATCTACGTGTGTTTCAGAGTTGATTTTGAAATTTTCGTATCTTCAAAAGTTAGCATTGATAGTTGAGGTGCGCTGTGTGGGATTGAGATTTCATGAGCAAGGTTGCGGTGGTCCAGTTTACAAAGGAAGGTCATGAGTTCTAAATGACATGGGAGATTTTAGATATTTATAGGTTGTTAGGACCACATGGAATTGCCTGATAAGGGTGTGCGTGTTCGGAGATGCATTGTGTTTTTTACTTTTGGATACTTGACTAGTATTACGGTAATAACTTGGTTGTTGGCTATTGAGGTTCAGATTTTGCTACGAGGTGCAGAAGATTTATGTGAGTATTTTCTATGAGATGATTGCGTATTAGTGGCATGCCAGTTATTGAGTGGTGGAGTTGGGTATCAGAGATGGAGATTCCTATATCCTTGAGTTTTAGAGACTGGATGTTCTCAGAGTCAAGCTATTCCTTGGTTTTGGACTGCGAAGATACGCTAAGAGTTAGACATTTGATGGCATGCGTTATGGATAGGTTACTATGGACCTTCGGAAGATTATTTACATGTTTTGGGGATGACCGGAATTTGTTTGGTAGTTATTTGTAGGCCTAATGAGGATGTGTACATCGGTTCGAGCTCGCTTACTCTTACGCGACATTTACTATGGGTATATCATCGGGCGGAACGGATGCTATTTCTGCCCTAGTTGATTTGTATGTTTCTCTTTTATGCTACGACGGATTGTGAGACTATTTGTCTTTTCACACGCCTGATGTGATTTCGTTTAGGCCTTATGGGGAGATATATGCGAGATGTCTTTCGCGGTGTTGAATTGTTTATTGTGCCTTAGTTATGGTTTTCCTGCTTGGGATATATTGTACCATTCATTTCTATAAGGACCCGTAAAATTTTGCAAAGAAATTTAAGGTTTCGTGGTACCGGAATAGGCTTAAGAGTTTAGGGATTGTAGAAATTCTTAGCGTCGAGCTTGGACATTTTGGGTTGAACAGTGTGCTGGAAAGTAAAGGAAAAATTTGGGAAGAAAAATGCATTTCTGCAGCCCACTATGCGAACACAGAAAATATCTGCGGACCACATAATGGCCGCAAAGTGAGGCAGGGATGGGCCAGTTTGGAGGTCAGGTTTGCGGTGCATTATGCGACCGCAGACCAGTTCTGTGGTGTATTATGCGACCGCAGAACAGGTCTTCGGGCCGCATAATGACCGCAGACTGAGTCAGTCATGCCCGGGTTTGGAGGCCAATTATGCAGCCTATTCTGCGGTCGCATATGCGACCACATATCCTGTTCCGGAGCTTCATTTTTGGATTTTTAAAACCCGACCCTACTTCGTTAAATACACAAAAAGGAACATTTTTGAACTAAAATATGATATTTTAGAGATAAGTGAGAGTGTTTTAGAGAGAGAGGAAACCCTACGCTAAATTTTCAACAATTCTTGCTCAAATCTTGGAAGATTAACAAGGAAAACTCACAAGGTCTTCATCCTAATGGTAAGATTCTACACCCTAACCCTTAATTTCGAATTTTGTCTAGAATTGGGTAATTATTAAGATAATATTTTGGCATAGGAGTTGTTCATCTTGCATGCATGTATTATCAAAGGGTGTAAGAAGATTGTTGAGCTAAGAATGGTAGATAATGGATTTGGGATGATGGAATCCACCATAAAAGAACCTTGAAACTTTAATGCTCACCTAGTGTTTGATAAAGTGCTCAAATGAGCTAGAACAATGATCACCCTCCTAATTGTGATTTAATTTGTTACATTTTCTAAATAGATTGAAGTTGCTAAAATTTTCGGAACATTTTAGAATATAAGGAAGCTCAATTGAGGTATGTTGGCTAATCTCTTCACTTAGAATTGAATCCCATGACATTCATGTAATTTATGTAAGTCCCGAGTGGCTCATTATAAAATTGGCTATTCCGAGTAAGATTGTGTTAAAAGATATATGTTCAATAAGTATCCCAAATGCTTTATTTATGTTATGTTATCAGTTGAGGATGTGTTCAAAATATGGGCTATGGATTAAAAATGTTCGACTTCAAGTCAAGTTCAAACGAAGGCTATTATGGAAAATTTTGTGAAGAATCTCTATATGCCTTAGGCTCTTAATTTCTCACATATGTACTACATACCTTGATTTGAAATGTTGTTGATGTTGTTGATGATGAAGATGTTTGAAATTGAAAAAGGTGAGCATGAAATACTAAATGCGGCCAACGTGCTAAGAATGATTTTATAATTGTGGCCACTAGTGCTAATGAAATGAAAAGATGTGAAAGAAGAATGAAATTCGATGATTGATACAAAAAGGTTGATGTCTCGAATAAGACAACATAGTCGATCGGGTCGTTATCGGTGTCACACCCCTTTTTTCTCATAAAATCGGGCTTCAACATGTGACAACTCTTTTAAAGGAGGTATTAAAAGAGGAGAGTTTCCACCTAACAATTTTTAAGGTGTGTTAGGGAACCTATTTGCAAATAACTCTGTTTTAACTAGTCAACGCCACCAAAGATCGGGTAAGGGCTCAAGTTACCTCAAAGAGAAGGTTTTAGGCACTCCTCGAGGTCCACAACTATGGGTCCCGGCCGAACTTAAATTATATGGATTAGTCTATGTGATCAAGTAAGCAAATACAGTACAAAATCTAGGAATTTTATCACAAAGAGATCTTGAATAGGTAGGGGTAGCTATTTTCCCATTCTAATAGAAAAGAAAGAGAACAAAGGGGGGGGGTTCTAAGTTTTTTAGCCTAAAAGATCACCCCATGCAACATAAATAATATTTCATAACTCCCTTGAGATAGAGTGTTACTCATATTATCCAGCGGGCACAGACTATCATCTCCGGCTACCCGATTACTATGTTAAAGTTGTTTACCTAAGAGCACTCTAATTCAATTCCAAGTCGTGCCCTATGCGTACACTGCCCGTCCCATACCTATGGTCCAGGAGTCTTTGGACCTCTATTTAGTTAGTTCTAGACCTTATATAGGCTTCCCAAAAATGCAAAACTAGGCGACAAACAAAACACATATTGGACTTCAAATATGGCAGTTAAGGGCTCAAGTTTGCCTCCACACTTAAGCAACAAATGCACACAAAACAAACTTCATGTTAATCAATTTAGAATTAAGAAATTTAAATCCCTATAGACATGATTTCTACGTGACTATGCACTAAACCATACAAGAGGTTTCAAAGGTTAGGCGCTGCTCATAGACAGGATTATACGATTTGCATGTTGATAAATGAAATTATAGATTTCTGGTTATTAAGCATGTTGTGTCTAGGTGACTCGTGCAGTAAGGAATAATGAAAGGACAATTGGGGAGATCACAAAAATGCATAATAAACCATATTGAGAGGTGCATCATTGACTCTTATTAAAACGAAACAGTGTTGTCCTATAGACAGGATCTCTAATTTTTAGCACTTGAAGCTGATTTTATCATTACACTCAACCCTATAGACATATTTTCTAGGTGAACAGTGTGATGCAGTAATGAATGAGATGATTAAACTCATATAGGCATGGTTTCTAGTGAATAGTATGAGATAATAGCAAATGAGGTGATCAAAATCCTATAGGCATGATTTCTAATGAATATGCTGAAATGAATTGAAATCAATGAAATTTATTCCTATAGGCAGGTTTTCTAGTAGCACGTAGCAGTAAGCATAATTGTAGCACTTTTAATTCATGTTTGCTAGCAGACCGTGTGTGTGTGTGTGTGTGTGTGTGTTCCCCCTAATGGCATGATTTCTATAGTGCACATAGTGATGGAATAGCATATATATAACAAGTAAATCATTTAGTCCTATAGGCATATTATCTACCCATTTGGTATGCAAATATTAGAAATCTACCCATTCCCCACTTCACTAACACCCCAATCGTTTACACAAAGTTATTACAGGCCCATTAATGAGTAAGATACAAATGTTATACAAATAATGACAATAGGCCCACAACAGGCCCAAATGAAATACCCAGCACCGTCTGGGCCTTCAGCAATTCTCACACAGCATACCCAGACTTCTAACAAGGAGCCGTATTCATCAACACAACCCCAGAATCCATAAAGGAGCCCAAAGTCAATTCATATAACCATATCGCCAAGCATTGTATCATTTAAACCAACCGACTTAGATGTACAGTAGATAATAGGAAGAAAGGGGTTGAATAAGGGTAGTTTAAGTTTCAAGGAATGATTAAGGACCCAAACCTAGTGTGTCAGAATTCACAAGGGCCTCAAATGGACCCCGAGTAGTGCTCACACTAGGAGGGTAGCAGTAAAGCCTAGATAGCCTTGGCTTTCTGCCAGCTAAGAATAAGAAGTTCAGAATAACATAAGTAGCAAATGGGGAGAATGGAAAATGGTTGAGGGACAGAACTGGGGGTACACTTATAACCTAAGGTAGACATAGCCAAGTTGAGCATACAGAGCAACTAATCAAAAAGGCCAGTAGGTTCAGCAGGATTTCCATACATAACAAAGTATCACATAGACGACCACATTTTGAAAGAGTTGGGGAAGAAACAGGTTTGCATGGGTATACATAGATTATCATGTACAAATGAATTATACTAAACCAGTTGAGACCTAAAAGGTCTAAATTAAGCTAAGTATACATCCTAGTATCATAAGATAGGCACATTACCTCTCATCAGGAAACAAGACTGCATTAAGACATGATAGGAAGCACACATTATGACAAAACCACATGTGGGAAAGGTCAGGGGAGAAACAAGTTTGCAGTCATAGATGCACAACACAAACAAGTTAAAAACTAAGAGATTATGCTAAACATACATCCTAGTGTCATGCTAATCAGTATTTAGACATGATGGGGGATGCACATTGTGACAAGCCAAATAATCACTGAAACAATATGATATTAGATGAACCATAGACATGCTGGGGAACATATTAGCATAGAAGGAAGATCATAGAGAATGGTCTTAATACAAATTGAAACACATTGTACATGCAAGACAAACATTGCAGAGATTCAGAGCAATGTGAGATAGCAAGTTCATACCAAATACCACATGTAGGGATTCTGGGATTGACACAATAGACTAATTAACTAAAGAAGATCTAAGTTATGGCATTAAACAAAACGGTTCAAACAGGGCAAGGAAAATAAGTTGAGGTAACTGTTAAGATCTCAGTCAATCATTAATGGGGTATGGGGATCATGCTGAGTGACACAATAGCAGGGGAACATGTCATAATTAACATAGGAAGTTCTAGCACAAGTGTTAATCATTCATTATAGAGATTAAGGACAAAGCAAATAAGCATGTTTTAGGGAATATTCAGGCACCAATACACTGGCTAAACGAACTTAAGAGGGTCAGTTTATCCAAGTTAGACTTAGGCAATCTCAGAACAAGTAGCATTAGGATGAAGTTAAATTCTAAAGAGACTTAGAACAAAGTAGAATTAACATAATCGTGCACAAAAGTAATCCAAAAAATATATTAAGCCATGGATTTCTGAGGTGAGAACATATGTAAATCAAAGACACATAGGGATGAAATTGCAAAAGTCAAGTGGCTTACCAGTTAACGGACAACAATAAAGAATAAAAGATCTACAAGAACCCAGAATCCTCGATGCATCAAAGTTCCCAAGAGCTTCGAAAGAACCCCGGGCAATGTTCGCACCAAGAGAAAGTTCGAACAGTAGACTCTCAGTGGCCTTGGCTTTCAGCCGGCCAACACAAAACACAGAATAAGATAATGAAGGAATTAATAGAGCAACTCTTCAAATTTTAATGAGATTATATCAATTAGGTCCCCTTTCAAAAGGGAATGGGGAGGGGTTTATATAGTGACATAAATCGAACAAGTAAACAAGAAAAACTACAAAATCAAACATAAATAAGGAAGTATTAACATGCAGAATCAATAAAAATCGGATTAGGGAAAAAATAGGTAAACCCTAGTTGACTGAAATCAAAGATTGGCTGGAAATCTTAGCTAATCAGACCCATATAGCCATGGTCTTGATGTATATGGACTAGATATTGTCCAGATTCAAATGGTTGAAGTGAATGGGCAAAATCGGAGAGATGGTACTTGTCATATTTAGGCAAGTACTAAGTAATACCATGGAGAAACACCGAGTAGCGGAGAAACACTAGTATGGTAAGTGAATGATGGGAGAATCCCATTATCGACGGGATTAGGGAAAGATTTGGAGAAGGCGGCGATAAAGGTTTTCTGGTGGGAGGAGAAGCGTTTGAGGGCAGCTGGGTAGAGACAATGGGTCTCTAGGATTAGGGGGTCGAATTTAAGAGAAATGGTTAGTTTATTAGGGGTCGTTGATCATTTTGAGATCAACGGCCAAGATGAAAGAGTGGAGTTGGGCGGGTCCTTTAAACGGGTTACCGACCGGGTTATTTTAAAAAAGGTGGTTTGGTTTTGGGATTGGGGTAATTGGGCTAATTCTGGTCCGAATATTGGTTAAAATTGGGCTATTATTTAAATCTTCAAAAGTTATCAAAATAATTTATCACAAATACTTGATAAATAAATAAAAATATTATTTATGAACTAAAATGATTAAAAATAATAACTTTGTATTATAAAAATATATAATACTATTTTGACACAACTAATATAAATAAAGAGCATTTCTGTACAGATATAAGCTATTACTGCAAAATTGCGTAAATAGCTTAAAAATATTAATATAATTACATAAAATGAAGTAAAATATTTGAAACATGTATTATAGGTGCAAAAATAATAACTTTAAGTAGTTAAGTCATCATAAAATAATTTGAAGGAGTAATTAATAAATATTCAAGCAATTTAAATCCAGAAAAATCAATTTTAATGCTCTAAAAATTATACGAAATTGTAGAAAAATGGTTGTATAGATTTGTAAACTAAATAATGATGTAAAAATGATGTTTTGAAAGTATATATATATTTTTGAAAAAGATATGAGGGCAAAATTAGGTATCAACAACTGCCCCTCTTTACCCAGGAATGATGAAAGAGTTGTTGGGTAAAGAAAATGATGACCAATTTTGGCCAAATTAAATGAGGGATGACGTGATTTGGCAAAAATGGGGGCCGAACCCTGGTTCCTGAGTTGCCTACATATCCCTTGGTGTTACGGGAATCAGGTCGTGTGTAGTTCTGGATCCAACAGTGAACGAAACAAATGGAGTTATTATAGGAATGGTCGTATGTTTCAGAAAGGGTTCCTTTGTGTAGGATAGTACCAGATGAATTTATGCGAAGTCATGAATGCGAATTTGAAACGTTATGGATATATCACTGAGCAAATATCTGAACGGTGATAGAGTAAAAGGCGGGTAATTGATGGTGGTCGGTTATGTTTGAAATAATTGCAGGATGTGAACATTGAATGGAAACCGGAGCGAAGATTGCTCTCGTTAGGAGAATGGTTACTTCCTAGATTACCTGCAAAACGTAAAACACGATGCATGCGAGTATATATGGATTATTGCAAGAATTTAAACATGATGCAGATTTCTTTCGGACCATGAGGGTTGTATTTGGACGGTGAGGATGGTGTCCTTAGACCATGACCTCCTGGGCCATGAATCATGTGATAAGGGATTCGCAGGCCATGAAATGATGTCCTTGGGCCATGAGAATGGTGCCTCCGAACCATGATGATTTTGAATAATGATGTGCACTTTTAAGAGATCCTCGGGCCATGGAACGGTGTCTTCCGGCTATGTGGATGATTCCTTCAGACCATGACGCCTTTGGACAAAATGGCGATATTTCAGCCCATTAAATGTAAAATATGATGTGTTTTCCATATGTGAAGATGAGACAATACAAGGCTTAGTCTTGGGTAAGATGAGGGCAATGCTTAGACCTGGATGAGTAGAGGATAATGCTAGGTCTTAGATGGCGTAATGGAGATAACATTTAATCATGAGGAAAAGGCAGTGCTTAGCATTGTGGAATTAGGGAGGCAATTCTTAGCCTCATGCAGGAAGAGGAGACAATGCTTAGTATCATGTAAGTAGGGGAAGCGGTGCTTAGCTTCATGCAGGAAAGACGGTGCTTAGCCTTATGCAATTAAGGAGGCAAGGCTTAGCCTCATACAAATAGGGAGGCAAGGCTTAGCCTCATGCAAATAGGAGACAATGCTTAGTCTCATGCAAAGAAAGGCAGTGCTTAGCCTTATGCAGTTAAGGAGACATTGCTTAGTCTCATGCAAAGAAAGGCAGTGCTTAGCCTTATGCAGTTAAGGAGGCAATGCTTAGCCTCATGCAAATAGGAGACACTGCTTAGTCTCATGCAAAGAGAGGTAGTGCTTAGCCTTATGCAGTTAAGGAGGCAATGCTCAGCCTCATGTAAATAGGAGACAATGCTTAGTCTCATGCGGAAAAGGCAATGCTTAGCCTTATGCAGTTAAAGTGGCAATGCTTAGCCTCATGCAAATAGGAGACACTGCTTAGTCTCATGCAAGGAAAGAATGCTTAGCCTTATGCAATTAGGGAGGCAACGCTTAGCCTCATGAAAATAGGAGACAATGCTTAGTCTCATGCAGGGAAATGGAGTGTTTAGCCTTATGCAAGAAAAACGATGAGTGACAGTGAGAAAGTAAAGTATTTCTTAGCTTGGAGTGTTTACGTTTGGTAACTTGTTTTCATGAAGGTAGTGATTCGATGTATCTGCGGGTATTGTTGTCTTATCGTGCCTGCATCCAAAGAAAAATTGTGATTTTTGTGGGGGAAGGTTGGTTTGCGCTTTTGTCTTCTGTTTTGCCTTTTCTCCTATCTTGAGGTCCTATTTGAGTTACCCTGGGTAGCATCTGGCTGTCATAGAAATAAAGTTTTCGAAAAATATGCATGCATTTGATAAATTTAGTTATTTGAAATGTAGTAGTATGCGATTTCAAATAATTTAGATGAACCGGTAATTGTGACATATTTTAGAGACATTGCGACCTCCTTGCTTTTGAATTTTGAGGGTTCCCCTCAAAATTCTGCCCCAGTTTTTTGATCATGACAAAATGAATATTTTATTAAGATGTGACCGAACCCACAAGGCAGCCTAAGTATCCCCTCTTAAACGGGAATCAGGTCAAGCGTAGTTTAGTTACATAAGATGAAGAAATTTAAACAATCCTAAACATAGTATCTCTTGACTACGTCTGAGTTGATAGGTTTTGGCCAAATTTCTCTGTCCATTTCTGCAATTATAAGTTTTCCTCCTATTAGTACTCGATGAATCATGTAGGGCCCTTGCCAATTGGGTGAAAATTTCCCTTTGGCTTCATCTTGATGCGGGAAGATCCGCTTTAGCACCAACTGCCCCGGTGTGAATTGTCTAGGCCTGACCCTTTTGTTGAAAGCTCTGGCCATTCTGTTTTGGTAGAGTTGACCGTGACATACTACACTCATTCTTTTTCCATCAATGAGGGTCAGTTGCTCATATCAGATCTGTACCCATTCTGCGTCGCTGAGCTCGGCTTCTTGTATGATTCTCAGAGAAGGGATTTCTACTTCAGCAGGAATAACCACCTCAGTACCGTAAATCAACAAATAAGGAGTTGCCCTAGTTGATGTGCAAAAAATGGTACGATATCTTAGCAAAGCAAACGGTAGCTTCTAGTGCCACTGTTTGTAATTATCTATCATCTTCCTCAATATCTTCTTGATGTTCTTATTGGCGGCTTCTACATCTCCATTCATTTGCGGCATGTATGCTATGGAATTCTTATGCTTGATCTTGAAGGTTTCACACATGGATCTCATCAAATCATTGTTAAGGTTGGCGGCGTTATTGGTGATTATTGATTCTGACACCCCAAACCGACAAACAATACGATCCCTAACGAAATATGCGACGACCTTCTTAGTTAAAGCCTTGTAAGATGTGGCTTCAACCCATTTTGTGAAATAGTCTATGGTCACTAGAATGAACTTGTGCCTATTCGAAGCGGCGGGTTTGATTGGACCGATGACATCCATCCCCCAAGCGGAGAAAGGCCAAGGTGCACTTGTTGCATTGAGTTCATTGGGTGGCACTCATATCATATAAGCATGTACTTGGCATTGATGACATTTTTGGACATACATGATGCAGTATGTTTCCATAGTCATCCAAAAATATCCTGCTCTTAATATCTTCTTAGCTAAGACAAAGCTATTCATGTGCGGTCCGCAAGTTCCGGCATGTATCTCTTCGAGCAATTTGGATGCTTTCTTGGCGTCGACACACCATAATAATCCCAGATCTAGAGTCCTTCTATATAGAATTCCTCCACTTTGGAAGAAGTGGTTGGATAATCTTCGGAGTGTGCATTTTGGAGTATGATTTGCGTGCTCCGGGTACTCTCCTTTTGCCCAAATATTCTTTGATGTCATGGAACCATGGATTTCCATTCTTTGTTCTCTTCAACATGAGCACAATAAGCTGGCTGATTATGAATCCCTACTGGGATATGATCGATGAAATTTTTGTCTAGGTGTTGTATCATGGAAGATAAAGTGGCCAAGGCATCTGCGAACTCATTATGGATTCTCGGAACATGTTTGAACTCTATCTTTGTGAATCTCTTCATCAACTCTTGTACATAGTACAGATATGGTAATATCTTTGTGTTCTTCATGGCCCATTCTCCTAGAACCTGATGTACCAGAAGGTCTGAATCTCCAATTACCAGTAATTCCTGAACGTTCATGTCAATGGATAACCGGAATCCTAAGATGCAGGCCTCATATTCTGCCATGTTGTTAGTACATGGAAACCTGAGTTTTGCAGATACTGGATAGTGTTGACCCGTTTCTAACACTAAGACTGCTCCAATACCCACTCCTTTGAAATTCGCAGCCCCATCGAAGAGAATTCTCCAACCATCATAGGATTCAGTGATATCTTCTCCTATGAATGATACCTCTTCGTCGGGAAAATATGTTTTCAGTGGTTCGTACTCTCCGTCTACAGGATTTTCTACCAGATGATCTGCCAATGCTTGCCCTTTGACCGCCTTCTAAGTTACATAGATGATGTCGAACTCACTCAATAGTATCTGGCATTTTGCAAACTTTCCCGTAGGCATGGGTTTCTGGAAGATGTATTTTAGCGGATCCATCCTTAATATGAGATATGTGGTGTAGGCACAAAAGTAGTGCCTCAACGTTTGAGCTATTAATGTCAAAGGGCAGCAGGTGTGCTCCAGCAAAGAGTACCGTGCTTCATAGGGTGTGAATTGTTTACTCAAATAATATATGGCCTGCTCCTTTCTTCCCGTCTCATCGTGCTGTCCCAAGACACAGCCGAAAGGCCCATCTAGTACAAATAAATAGAGTAATAGAGGTCTCCCAGGTTCCGGTGGGACCAGAACAGGTGGTTTGGATAAATATTCCTTGATCTTGTCAAAGGCTTTCTGGCACTCTTCAGTCCAACTTGTTGCAGCATCTTTCTTCCACATTTTGAAAATCGGTTCACAAATCACAGTTGATTGTGCTATGAAATGGCTGATGTAATTGAGACGCCCTAAGAAAATCATCACATCTTTCTTATTCTTTGGAGGTGGAAAATCTTGGATAGCCTTGATCTTTGATGGGTCTAGCTCAATTCCTTGGTGGCTGACGATGAACCCTAGCAGTTTTCCAGCAGGGACTCCGAAGGCACACTTTGCGGGGTTCAATTTTAGGTTGTACCTTCGAAGTCGATCAAAGAAATTTCCTCAAATCCGCTATATGATTTGTACCCTTTTTAGATTTGATGATGACGTCGTCCACGTACACCTCTATCTCCTTGTATATTATGTCATGGAAATTAGTTGTCATGGCCCTCATATAAGTGGCTCCAGCATTCTTTTGGTCAAACGACATCATTTTGTAACAATATACTCCTCATGGTGTAATAAAGGCTGTCTTTTCGGCATCCTCTTTATCCATCCAGATCTGATGATATCCCGCGAAGCAATCCACAAAGGATTGAAGTTCATGCTTGGCACATTTGTCAATCAGTATGTGTATATTGGACAAAGGAAAATCATCTTTGGGTCTTGCCCTGTTTAAATCCCGATAGTCGACACACACTCTCACCTTCTCATCTTTCTTTGGAACCGGCACAATGTTAGCCAACCAGGTTGGATATTCAACCACTCTGATAACCTTGGCTTTGATTTGCTTGCTGACTTCCTCTTTTATTTTTCAAACTCATATCCGGCTTGAATTTTCTGAGCTTTTGTTTCACTGGTGGACACATAGGGTCGGTAGCTAGTTTATGAGCCACTATGGACGTGCTCAAACCGGTCATATCATCGTAGGACCATGCAAAAATATCCTCATACTCTTTCAAAAACTGGATGTATTCTTCCTTCTCTGACGATGATAGATGAATGCTTACACGCATTTCCTTGACTGTTTCAGAGTCTCCCAAATTAAATGTTTCAGTCTCATCCAAATTAGACTTAGGATTTTTTTCAAAATTTTCCACTTCTCTGACAATTTCCTCAGGTATTACATCCTCTTCCAGATCATCTGAATCACTATCCTTACGTTGCATTGTCTCATTACATGTCACAGTCACAGGTTCATCGGGATAGGTAATAATAATGCCGTTGAGAAAAAATATAAAGAATAATAATAAATACTAAAAATAACAATGCATTAGATAAATCTTGAAATGTCAAACAAGTACGGCTCGATGACTCGAGCAATTATGTCAAATAAAATATGCTTAAAACAAAATACTGAAAATGTCTTAGATGCTCATAAAATTGCTTTCAAAAATAAATAATGCTAATTGCCAGGCTACCCAGGAACTCGACGGGCCCTTGATGGTGCAGTAGTCCAGTTCTTAAGAACAACTTCCTTCTCCACGGTTTGAATAATAAGGTCTTCCTCTTCCTCCTCCTGAACTATCGCACTGCAATCCATGTCTTCATCATCCAGAAATAAATTCCTTATGGTAGATAAAACTTCATCTTCTTCAGACCCCCACATCATGTCAGCTTGATAAAATGACTGGTACAAATGTGGTACTGGTTGTTCTAGAGGGTAATAAGGACCACGCCATAGTGGCGACCAATTTTGACACTCTTGTCAGGTGTATTCATACCGGAGCCCAAAGGTTGTGCCATGAAGCTTTAGCTGTATCGATTTGGTGATCCCCTGGCGATTCTTGCCGAGACCCTTGCTGTGTTCATACCCTGTCCACAACAGTATGCTTTCTATCTTACTGCTCCACCATTTGTCTTTCTCAATTGCATTGACGCGCTCGATACGATCGTATGTTTCTCCACCCAACTTCCTTCTATTATTGACGACCGATGGTTCCATCGGATGATCACTTCCTGATGGTTCCACTCAAACTTCAAGGCCTAATGTAGAGTAGAAGTTATGGCCCCAGCGGCATGTATCCAAGGTCGTCCCAACAATAGGTTGTAGGTAGCAGATATGTCCAACATTTGAAACTCAACATCAAACCAAGTTGGGGCCATCTGTAGGCTGAGGTTAGTCGCCCCAATTGTGTCCCTTTGAGACCTATCAAATGCTTTCACATTCATATTTCCTGCTCGTATCTCGTGCATGCCTTTACCCAATCTTTTCAGAGTAGTTAGTGGACATATGTTAAGACTCGAACCCCCATCTATCAGGACTCTACCAATGAAATTGTCCTCAAACAACACTGTGATATGCAGTGCCCTGTTGTGACTTAGTCCTTCTGGTGGCAGCTCGTCTTCATGAAAAGTGATCTTGTGGCTTTCCAACACTTGCCCTACCATGTTGGCCATTTCTCCATTGGTGATGTTATTAGGTAGATAGGCTTCATTCAACACCTTTATCAGGGCATTCCTATATGCCTCGGAGTTTTGAAGTAGTAATAAAATGGATATTTGAGAAGGGGTTTTGTTCAGATAATCAACCACAGAATATTCTCTTGCTTGCACCTTTCTCCAAAGGTCATCCGGGCCAGTATCAATAACAGGCGGCTTAGATGTAGCTTCTTCGCTCATTCCTCCCAAATGCTCTGGTGTATAGACCCTACCGATTCTGGTCATGCTTTGAGCTGCACCTGTTTCTTCCATTTTTGCTTTTCCTTTCCTTCTTGCTTCCACAACATAATACTATGGTATATCATTAGACTTATAAGACGACTTAGGTGCTAACATCATGGTGAAAGGTGTTGTTACTTTAACCTCAAACGGAGTTGGTACGGACCTCAACTTCAATTGTTGCCTGAGTTTGTACCACGATAGGTGTGAGAGTGACTGGAGATGTTTTAGGATTATCCCCTTCTCGAATAAGTCCAATTGACCCTTCCGAGTCCCATTCTTCATCGGTCTCTATCACATTTACCCCTTCACCCGTGTGATCCGGGCGAGGATTGTTACGGATAATGGGTGCAACCTCCTTTGCCTGTATGACTTTGGTGTCAATTAATGTCTGAATCTTATCCTTCAAAGTACGACACTCATCAATAGTATGGCCCTTCTTGCCTGAGTGATAGGCACATGTCTTCTTTGGGTTAATCCACTGGGAAGAGTTTTCCATAGCAACAACGGGAATAAGAGTGACATAACCGTTAGCCTTTAGCCTCTCGTATAGTTGGTCTATGGGTTCAGCAATTGGAGTGTATTGTCTGGGTAGTCTGCGGTCAAAATTTGGTCTTAGTTTTTGGTAATTTTGGCGGGCTGGTGGTGAGTGGTAGTATGCTGGTTGGGCGTTATAAATATGGTAAGTGGCATCAGGTTGTTGGTTTCTGGATGGTGAAGGCTGATATGTGGGTGGAGGTGTTTGGTATGTGAGAGGAGACTTCAGACCTTGGGCTACCATTACTGCACCCACTTCTTTCTTCTTAGAGATACCTCCCGACTGCAAAGCTTTATTTGTGGCCTGGAGTGCTTCTAAATTCGTCACCATTCCACTTTTGTTCCCTTCTTCTATTCTCTCTCCCAGCTTGATGATGTCAGAGAACTTATGGTTTTCAATAACCATCAACCTTTCATAGTATTACGGGTCTTGAGCTCTGACGAAGAACTCATTCATATGTTCTTCTTCATGTGCCGGCCTTACTTTTGCGACCTCAGACCTCCACCGAGTAGCATACTCGCGGAAGGTTTCTGTTGGTTTCTTCTTGAGATTTGAATGTAGAAAATGTTTGGTGAATTTTCTGTGTTGAACCTGAATCGATCCATGAAATCTGACGCCATGCTCACCCAATTAACCCACGTCTTTGGGTTCTGACTGATGTACCAAGACAAGGCGTATCTAGTGAGGCTCCTCATGAACAACTTCATACGAATTCGTTCATCCTTGTCAATCCCTATAAGTTTGTCACAATACTGTCATGCCCCAACCTCGGGGAGCGCGACCGGCCCTCAACCAAGTGAATTCGGTCGAGCAATCCTATTAAACCTTTCCTACCCGACTCATTCATAGTCCAAAAAAGGGAACACATCACCTTTTGTAAAAACAGGGAAGAGATCAGTTATATAAATCTATAAATGTTGCTAGTTCATTTTTCATTATATACATTATGTCATAGTTAAGTTTCCAAAATACAACTCGGTCGAACGACCACCCTAACATTTATACATGACCCACATAAACGTCTACGGGGCCTCTAAGGGTACAAAAGAGCAACATGACAATGCCGGCAACAAGGCCCCGGCTATACCTCAAAATATGAGAACTTATACAAAAGAAGGACTACATGACCCCAGGAAGAAATGAGGCTCACCAAGACTGTTGTGATGAGTGTGAGGGTGAACACCACTATCTGCGATCAGCGCTATCTATGATGGAACCACCTACATCCATTCAAAGACGTAGCGCCCCCGACAAAAGGGACGTTAGTACTGCCGAATTGTACTAGTATGTAAGGCAAACACCAATCTCAGTAGAATGAACATTGAAACAAAGAGAAGGCAGTCACAATAATCAATAAGTACTTCACAGACATACAAAGAAACACCAAGTAAGGATCACATAATTTCCAATTCAATCTTTCCATCTTTTTAGGTTAATTATCTTTAGTGCCAAAGCCACAACTCACAATGCCACCGTATTTTTTACGGAGTCCGGTCTCGGCCCGACCGGCTAATCCATCTCAAGTGATACATATCCATATCCACAATGTAAATCAATAATTCCAACACAAATGCCACCATGTGTACAACATGGCGTCCGATATCGGCCCGTTCGGCTCAGACATCTCACTTGAGACATAACCTCTTTCAATTGCTCACTCAATTCACCTCTCTTTCCCACCTTTCATTACATGGCACAAACAACCTCATTTATTAAGTAGTTCTTGGCACTTGGGCACGTTTTACAATTCAAGTTTTCCCTTTTTATTCGTTCAAATAACGTCTTCATTCATGTCGATAGGTACCATCACATAAGGCATTGCACACATAAGGGAAGGAGCTTGGAAAAATCATAGTTACGTTCTCAAACAACACGATGACATGGTAAACATCTTAGACAATTAGGGAACGTGAATCTTTCAACCCAACACATTAAAGCAAACAATTCTAGTAAGATCAAGTCGGAACTTACACCAATTATTCGGACACCAGGAGTTCGATTCTAGGAAGAAAAGAGTTAGCCATACATACCTCAATTGCGCTTCTTTAGACTCTACAATTTTCCGTAACCCTTAGCAACCTCAATCTAATTTAGCAATATACAAATTGAACCCAAAATTAGAAAAACGTTCATGGTTCTAGTTCACTTCTTATTTTTCCCACACTCTTTATCACATGCATGCAAGATGAACCACTCTCATACCCATGAAGTATTACCCTAGTACCCCATTATAGCTATGTTTGAAATTAAGAGCTGGGGTGATGAAATCTTAGCTTTTTGGATGAAGAATTTGGTGCTCTACTTGCGTATTTCCAAGCTTTGAGGGATGGTTGAAGATTAATTGATGACGATTAGGCCCTACCTCTAGTACCCTCTCTCTCTCTCACACGAGAAATATCAGAAATGAGATTCAAAATAGACTAAATGGGTGTTTTAACGAAATGGGGGTCCGGTTTTAAATTAAGAAAAATGGTGCCCTGACACAGGTCTGCGGTCGCATACGCGACCGCATAATAGTTATGCGGTCCGCAAAAATGGCCCTCAAAGGCCTAAACTTACGGCCCAGGTATGCGACCAGTATGCGGTCCACATACTCGTTCTGCGGTCGCATAATGCACCACAGTACTCCCTCCGCAAAAATCCAAGAGAGGTTATGCGATCGATATGCGGTCCGCATAGTGGTTATGCGATCGCATAATCGACCGCAAAGCTGACCTCAAGTTGGCCAACGTACTGCTTCACTCTGCGGCCATTATGCGGTCCGCAGAGTGATTATCCGTCTGCATAATAGGCCGCAAAAATGTGTCCTTTTGTGAAACATTTTCATCTAAGTCCGTGGGGTACTGTTCAATCCAAAAAGTCCGAACTGTGGTGAGCTTGCGAGCCGCGAAGAATTTCTACTATAATAATGCAGGAATCTATCTTGGCACCACGGAACCCCGAGTTTTTGGTTTAAATTTTTACGGGTCCTTACATCCTCCCCCACTTAAGATCATTCATCCTCGAATGAGAATCAAGGTTTGCTTAACACAGTTTCAGTTGTACCACATAACATCAGCCCCAGATTTGCCTAACTTCCTAATTTTCTGAAAATTTCGCCAGAGTTTCCTTTGTATTTAAGCCTATCCACCTGTGAGAGAGCCCACGAAACACACCTTACAAACATATATAGAAATTAAATGACACAGCAGAATGCAAAATAACAAAAACGGAAGCCTCATAGGGAACATATAACTAGAAATGAGTGTCTTTGTATTAGGCCGAACAAGTGATACAAAAATTGGGGGGGGGGAACTTTATAGAGCTATTACATGGCTATTCAAACAAATGAGGGTACTTCTTTTTCGTTTCATTCTCGGCTTCCTAAGTAGCTCCTTCGACTTGCTGGTTTCCCCATAATATCTTTACAGATGCAATTTCTTTGTTCCTCAACTTTCGGACCTGTCTATCAAGGATAGCAACCGGAATCTCTTCATATGATAGTTCTTCACTAACCTCGATGGTCTCAACCGGCACAATAGCGGACGTATCTCCAACTACCTTCTTCAACATGGACACATGGAATACTGGAAGCACTAATGATATCTCAGGTGGTAGCTCAAGCTTGTACGCCACCTGACCTATCCTTTGAATGATTCTATAAGGCCCGACATACCTCGGACTTAATTTCCCTTTCTTTCCAAACCGCATGATCCCCTTCATGGGAGATACCTTCAAGAACAGCCAATCATCTTCCTTGAACTCTAAGTCTTTGCGACGAACATCCTAGTAGGATTTTTGATGACTCTGAGCAGTTTTCAACCGCTCTTTTATGATCTTGACCTTTTTCATAGCCTGATGCACATGGTCTGGTCCTATTAGTTCAGCTTTTCCAACCTCGAACCACCCAATCGGCGATCTACATTGTCTACCATACAAGGCCTCAAACTGTGCCATCTAAATACTGGCATTGAAGCTGTTTTTATAAGCAAAACCTATGAGTGGCAAATGATCATCCCAGCTACCCTTGAAGTCAAGCACACACGCACGCAACATATCCTCAAGCGTCTAAATAGTCCGCTCTGCTTTCCCGTTAGTTTGTGGATGAAAGGCTGTACTAAGATTTATCTGTGTACCTAAACCTTGCTGAAATTTCTTCCAGAAATTAGCTGTGAATTGGGCCCCTCGATCGGAAATGATGGAAACTGGAGTGCCATGAAGCTTGACTATTTCCTTGATATACTATTGAGCATATTGTTCCGCAGTGTCGGTGGATTTAACTGGTAAGAAGTGTCGTGAGTCAATCCACGATCACCCAAATTGAGTCAAACTTACGCGGAGTGCGCGATAACCCTACCACAAAATCCATATTGATCATTTACCATTTCCACATTGGAATTTCTATACTCTGTGCTAACCCACGGGCCTTTGATGCTCGGCCTTCACTTGTTGACAGTTTGAACATTTTTCCACCAAGTTTGCCACACCCCTTTTCATGTCATTCCACCAGTAAACTTCAAATGATACATTTTTGTAGAACCTGGGTGCACGGAATATCTATAAGTATGAGCTTCTGCCATGATTCTTTCCCGAAGACCATCTACGTTTGGAACACATAGTCGTCCTTGGTACCGTAATGTACCGTCATCCATGCCAAGAGAAAAATCCATAGTCTTATGTTTATGAATCCCTTTCTTCAGCTGCACCAACACTTGATCATTGTATTGCTTCTCCTTGACCTCCGTAAAAAGTGATGATTCAGCCTAATTCCGCACAATCACTCCCCCTTCATTAGAGTCCGCAAGACGAGCTCCTAAACTGGCCAACTGGTGAACCTCCCTGGCCAAGGGCCTTTGACATGCCTCCATGTGAGCCAAACTAGCCATAGATTTCCGACTAAGAGTATCCGCCACCACATTAGCTTTCCCCAGATGATACAAAATATCGATGTCATAATCTTTCAGAAACTAAAGCCACCTTCTCTGCTTTAAGTTCAATTCCTTCTGCTTGAAAATGTATTGAAGACTCTTGTGGTCCGTGAATACATCTACATGGACTCCATACAAATAATGAAGCCAAATTGTTAATGCAAAAACCACCACCGCAAGCTCTAAGTCATGAGTTGGATAGTTCTTTTCATGATTCTTAAGTTTCCTTGAAGCATATGCTATTACCTTACCATGTTGCATTAATACACACCCAAGACCGATCCTTAAAGAATCGCAATACACCACAAACCCCTCGGTACCCTCTGGCAGGTCAATACCGGCGCCAAAGTCAATCTTAATTTCAATTCCTAGAAGCTCCTTTAACAAGCATCAGACCACTGGAACTTAATCGCCTTCTGCGTCAATTTAGTCAATGGAGAGGCAAGAGTGGAGAACCCCTCCACGAACCTCCTATAATACCCGGCCAAACCCAAGAAACTGCGAATCTATGTTGGAGTAGTAGGTCTAGGCCAATCCTTCACCGCTGCAACCTTTTGAGGATCAACCTTAATTCCTTTTCCGGAGAAGACATGACCAAGGAATGTAACAAATTCAAGCCAAAATTCACATTTCGAGAACTTTGCATATAATTGGTGTTGATGAATAATTTGCAGAACTACCCTGAGGTGATCTGCGTGATCCTCTCGACTTCATGAATACACAAGGTTGTCGTCAATGAATACTATCACAAAGGAGTCGAGGAACGGCTTGAAGACTCGATTCATAAGATCCATGAAAGCTGCCGGGGCATTTGTTAGCCCGAAAGACATTACCAAAAATTCAAAGTGCCCATACCGGGTTCTAAAAGCCGTTTTCGGAATATCCTGCTTCCTTACCTTCAATTGATGGTACCCGGACCGCAAATCAATTTTGGAGAAGAACTTAGCACGTTGTAATTGATAAAATAAATTATCTATTCTAGGTAATGGGTATGTGTTTTTGATTGTGACTTTGTTGAGTTGCCGGTAATCAATACACATCCGCAGCGATCCATCTTTCTTTTTGACAAAGAGAACCGGTGCGCCCCAAGGTGACACACTCGGTCGGATGAAACCTTTCTCTAGCAAATACCCTAGTTGCTCCTTTAGCTCTTTTAATTTTGTCGGCGCCATTCTATAAGGTGGAATGGATATAGGCTGCGTGCCCGGCATCACATCAATCCCAAAATAAATCTCCCTGTCTGGAGGAATTCCAGAGAGCTCATCCAAAAATACATCGGGGAATTCATTCACAATTGGTACCGATTCAAGGGTAGGCACCTCAGTAGTGGTGTCCGTAAATCAGACCAAATGATAAATGCACCCCTTCCTGATCATCTTTGTGGCCTTAAGGTAAGAAATAAACCTACCTTTTGGAATAACATTATTTCCCTCCCACTCAACCGCTGGCTCGTTAGGAAACTCAAGCCTCATAATTCTAGCTCGGCAATCGAGTTTGGCAAAACATGAATAAAGCCAATCCATTCTCACTATTACGTCAAAATCAATCATCCCCAGTTCAATAAGATTGGCCATGGTATCCCAACCACGCACCGTGACAACATAATCCCTATAAACCCGTGCGGCCATAATAGACTCGCCAACCAGAATAGATACAGAGAACGGCTCATGAAGCTGTTCCGGTTCTATTCCGAAGCTCGTAGAAACATAAGGAGTAAATTTCTACTATAATAAAGTAGGAATCTATCTTGGCACCACGAAATCCCTAGTTTTTGGTTTAAATTTATATGGGTCCTTACAAATACGTACTCAAATTCACTTTCGGATTACCAGTTCCATCGAATATTTCAAACTTAGGAGGTTTGTAACCCTCTGGCAGTTCTACATCTCGCTGAATACACAAATCCTCATAATTCAAACCCTTCATGCCTTTGCCATTTTCGACACTTTCAACTCTGCCAGTAAGCTTCTTGAGTTCTTCCGCCATGTTCTTGATGAGCAGGTCCTTCTCAGTGAATTTAGGTATATATAGGGTCTGTTGTGGGGTATGGGGTAAAGTTTCCACATATATGGGATTGTTTTTATGGAATCCGGGAATCTGGGCATAATGGTGGTCATTGGTTGAGTTTTATGGGTCAGGAGTAGGTTGTGGTGCATTCTGAGGGGTGTGGTATGTGGTTATTTATGGGTATTGAGTTGGATGGTGATGGTATTTTTGAGGAGTAGGTACCGGTGGAGGGTTGTGGTTCCGAGGAGGTGTGGTGTATTGATGTGGTGTGGAAGGATTCGGTGGTGGGTTTTGATTCTACATTGTTTTGGGAGGTGTCAGGTTTTGGGCGTTTGTGTTCTGTTGGTTGATATCAGGGACGTTTAGGGTGAGGGAAAGGTTTTCCAAGTTCTAGACCTGCTCAATTCCCCCTTGTAGCTCCAATATTTTCTGTTCCAGACGTAGGACCAATTCATTATGTGCTAGAGTACTCCGACCGTCCAAAGTTTCAACGTTCTCTGCATTTTCCTTTCTGATACCGCTTAAATCGTCCATTTTTCCTTTCCCTTTGCTTTTGCCTTTAGGATCACTTGGTGGAGGAGGAGGTAGAGGACCTCTGGATCTAGTATGATATGCGGATGATTCCAGTATACATAAACCAACCTTGGGGAATGGGAATAATCAAAAGAAAGAAAAATAAAAGGTAACCAAGTCAATAAGGGATATTGAAAGAATGCTTGCAATATTGAACGTGCTCTGCAAAATCATGTAACAGAATCACATCCTAATTTGGGGACCTTGTTATGCCCGAGGTAGGCCTAAGCAACACATAGACTTGGAGAAAATTGATTCCAATAATTGCGTCATTTCATTAATGCGAAAATGAATCAAATCCTAACTAAAACGACAATAATTAGAAAGTTATTAATGGCATTTGCCTTATTACATTCGAAATCTAATACTAAGCTAACAATATGTAAAGAACATCATTTCCTAATCTACTTGGTCCCAGAAGGACCTTCCCTGTGCTTGGCTCTCTTGACTCCATCAATCAGATTCCCCAGGTTGTACATATCCAACAACATGTAAGCCTTTGCTAGATGCCCCCCTTCATTGCCATCCGTGTTCTGACAATCTGAAAGCCTCTTTCTCATCTTTCCCTCAAGCTCCATCAACCCTTGCTCCAAATATTCTAATCTTTCTGTTGATTTAGTGGCGGTTTCCCTCCATTCGTTGATTGCTTCCGTATCCACTTTGTGTTGTTCCAAATACCTAGCTACAGACTCGAATACCCTCTTGCTCAGCATCCTATACTTGACTTGTGCTTCAACAACGTCATCTATAACCCTATTTTTCAGATTAATCCCTGGCTTGACATCCCCCGCTATATCATCTACCAACCATGATGGGTAGAAGTACACATAGCCGGCATGATACCTGTCTGGCTCGATGGTATCTTTCTCCATAATGACCTTTTGATTCCACATATGTTTTGCATCGAACTTGAACGTAATAATGTTCCCTTTAAAATCTGTTTTGTATTGGACCATGTTGGAAACTCGAGGTATAACCTATTTTCTTCCCTCTTGCCTCATTACAATAAGGTTAGATCCCTCTTAACCCAATCAACACTAGATGAGTAGTTTATCTTGATCTGATGATGAACTCACTGTTAGGGAACCATTCAAACATCTAATGTACCTTTTCGTCAGTCCGATTGCTGAAGAAACGCACCCAACTCACAACACTTCCAAGTTGCGCAAACCTATCTGGGATAAATGTCATTCTATTTGGATGATGGTAAGATATGTAGTCATTCAATGGTTGTCGTAGAAGCTCTTGGCGATATTCACCTCTCTGGAAATATTCTAATAACCAAACCTGCAACAACAAATTACAGCCCTCGAAGTGTCCATACCCCTGCTTGCATCGATCTAAAGCGCGATACATTTTGGCCAAGATCATGGGGATGATAGTGTAAGTTTGTCCCTAGATTCCTTCCATTAGAGTCCTAGCGACCATGGCTAAGCAAGTGTGGATCCTTACCCCTTTCATAAAAAATATGATATATCCCAAGAAACAGACAATGAAGATAAAAACTCGGCGGTGCGTCCAACCTAAGGAAGTGATGGCAAGTTCATCATGATGAAGGCGATATGACATGCTATGCCCATAACATTCGTAAAGTAATTCAAATGGGATGTATGACTTCTTCAAACAAAGCAACTAATAATTTTTCTTGAAACCCAGCATTTTCAGAAAATCGCGAGGGGTGCGATTCTCTAGCACTAATAACCCTGGGCTATCCCATGGTAGCTTAGCGAAACCTCCTATTTCCTGTAAGAGAGGAGTCATTTCTATGTTACCAAAGCGGAAGACAACTTTTTTCTCATCCCAAAACATAGTGGCGGCCTCAATCAATTCCCTATTTGGCCGAATGTCCAATAAGGAAGGTAAATTACCAAGGACCCTTTTTACGTGATTCTTGTCACTAGGTGAAAGGTTCTTCCACCAATCAAGCAATAAAGGTGGGATGTTTTGGACCATGCCGATCCTGGGGACTTCGTGCTTCATTTTCTGCAAACAAATAGAGTTAGCATTTTCCCCCTCCAGATTCGACTATTTACACACTAAGGATCAACATATTGGCCTATTTTGTTCAAGTAATGCACATAATGTGACTGTGTCCATTGGGATAGTGGAAATCCCATCAGACTTTGGACAAGGCTTATCTTAGCGGGCTATCACGTTAGCAACGTTCTAACCCGTACTAGGTTTAACATGATGCATGTACATTTAATGTTGGAGTGAGGTTTCTAGAATGGCCTAGACTGGTACTCCCAAGTGGACAACTTGAGAGGGAAAGGCACGGGACCGTCGACTGCACCAATGATCGACTAGTCTACTACAAATAAGCCTTTTTGATTTAAAAGGGTAATTTTGGAAGAGTGCAGACACTCATCAAGCGCCGCTATGTGGATAATTGGCACGAGTGGAGCATGATGTGGAGAATGCTTTATGCAGAGACAATAACACATTGCCAAGTATTTGCATGATAAATATGTAAAAAGCGGTAAATACAGTATTAAGGTAAAACATGAAAAACATAAAAGAAAGACAAAGGAAGAAGTTAGTTTGTGGAATATATGCGAGAATGTAATAAAGCAAACAACGGAGTAGGGACAAGAGAGACATGATGTAGCAATCTTTAAACAAATGAAGAGAAGTTTAGAGCAAATAAAGGTGAATAGGAAAGGGATATGCATGTTATAACCAATTTAAGCAAATGAAGGTGGAGCGGGGAAGGGATGTGCATATTACAACGAATTTAAAAAAATAAAAGAAAAATAGGAGAGGTATGTGCATGTAGTAGCAAATAAAAACGGAAAAGGGAAGCACGTTTATATCAAAGAAGACTAATCCATATAAGCTAAATTCGCTATGGTAAGAGCTTAAGTGTAAGTCCCCAGCAGAGTCGTAATCGGTGTCGCGCCTCCTTTTTCTCGCGAAATCGGGCTTCGACATGTGACAACTCTTTTAAAGAAGGTATTAAAAGAGGAGAGTCGCCACCTAATGATTTTTAAGGTGCGTTAGGGCACCTATTTGCAAATAACTCTTTTTTAACTAGTCAACACCACCAAAGATCGGGTAAGGGCTCAAGTTACCTCAAAGAGAAGGTGTTAGGCACTCCTCGAGGTCCACAACTATGGGTCCCGACCGAACTTAAATTATATGGATAAGTCTATGTGATCAAGTAAGCAAAGAGAGTACAAAATCTAGAAATTTTATTACAAATAGATCTTGAATAGGGAGGTGTAGTTATTTTTCCATTCTAATAGAAAAGAAAGGAAAGGGGGGGGGGGGGGGGTCCTAAGTTTTTTAGCCTAAAGGATCACCCCGTGCAACATAAATAATATTTCGTAACTCCATTGAGATAGGGTGTTACTTATATTATCTAGCGGGCACAGACTATCATCTCATGCTACCCGATTACTATGTTAAAGTTGTTTACCTAAGAGCGCTCTAATTCAATTCCAAGTCGTGCCTTATGCGTACACTTCCCGTCCCATACCTATGGCCCATGAGGCTTTGGACCTCTATTTAGGTAGTTCTAGACCTTATATAGGCTGCTCAAAAATGCAAAACTAGGTGACAAACAAAACACATATTGGACTTCAAATATGCCAGTTAAGGCTTCAAGTTTGCCTCCACAGTTAAGCAACAAATGCACACAAGACAAACTTCATGTTAATCAATTTAGAATTAAGAAACTTAAATCCCTATAGACATGATTTCTACGTGACTATGCACTAAAACATACAAATGGTTTCAAAGGCTAGGCGCTGCTCATAGACAGGATTATACGATTTGCATGCTGATTAATGAAATTATAGATTTCCGATTATTAAGCTTATTGTGTCAAGGTGACTCGTGCAATAAGGAATAATGAAAGGACCATTTGGGAGATCCCAAAAATGCATAATAAACCATATTGAGAGGTGCATCATTGACTCTTATTAAGACGAAATTGTGTTGTCCTATAGACAGGATCTCTAATGTTTCGCACTTGGAGCTGATTTTCTCATTACACTTAACCCTATAGACATGTTTTCTAGCTGAACAGTGTGATGCAGTAATGAATGAGATGATTAAACTCCTATAGGCATGGTGTCTAGGGAATAGTACGAGATAATAGCAAATGAGGTGATCAAAATCCTATAGGCATGATTACTAATGAATTGAAATCAATGAGATTTATTCCTATAGGCAGGTTTTCTAGTAGAACGTAGTAGTAAGCATAATTGCAGCACTTTGAATTCATGTTTGCTAGCAGACCACGTGTGTGTGTGTGTGTCTGTGTGTTTCCCCTAATGGCATAATTTCCATAGTGCACATAGTGATGGAATAACATATATATATATATATATAACAAGTAAATCATTGAGTCCTATAGGCGTATTATCTACCCATTTGGTATGCAAATATTAGAAATCTACCCATTCCCCACTTTACTAACACCGCAATCGTTTATACAAAGTTATTACAGGCCCATTAATGAGTAAGATAGAAATGTTATACAAATAATGACAATAGACCCGCATCAGGCCCAAATGAAATACCCAGCATTGTCTGGGCCTTCAGTAATTCTCACACAACATACCCAAACTTCTAACAAGGAGCCATATTCATCAACACAACCCTAGAATCTATAGATGAGCCCAAAGTCAATTCATATAACCATATTGCCATGCATTGCATCATTTAAACCAACCGACTTAGATGTACAACAGATAATAGGAAGAAAGAGGTTGAATGGGGGTAGTTTAAGTTTTAGGGAATGAATAAGGACCCAAATCTTAGTGTGTCAGAGTTCACAAGGGACTCAAATGGACCCCGAGTAGTGCTCACACTAGGAGGTCAGCAATAAAGCCTAGATAGCTTAGGCTTTTAGCCGGCTAAGAATAAGAAGTTCAGAATAACATAAGTAGCAAATGAGGAGAATGGATAAGGGCTGAGGGGCATAACTGGGTACACTTATAACCTAAAGTAGACATAGCCAAGTTGAGCATACCGAGAAACTAATCAAGAAGGCCAGTAGGTTCAGCAGGATTTCCATACATAGCAAAGTATCACATAAACAGCCACATTTTGAAAGGGTTGGGGAAGAAACATGTTTGCATGGGTATACAGAGATTATCATGTACAAATGCATTAGACTAAACCAGTTGAGACCTAAAAGGTCCAAATTAAGCTAATTATGCATCCTAGTATCATAAGATAGACATATTAACTCTCATCAGGAAACAAGACTGCATTGAGACATGATAGGGAGCACACATTATGACAAAACCACATGTGGGAAAGGTCAGGGGAGAAATAAGTTTGCAGTCACAGATGCACAATACAAACAAGTTAGAACCTAAGAGATTATGCTAAACATACATCCTAGTGTCATGCTAATCAGTATTTAGACATAATGGGGGATGCACATTATGACATGCCAAATAATCACTAAAAGAACACGATATCAGATGAACCATAGACATGCTGGGGAACATATTAGCACAGAAGCAAGATCATAGAGAATGGTCTTAATACAAATTGAAACATATTGTACATGCAAGACAAACATTGCAGAGATTCAGAGTAGTGTGAGATAGCAAGTTCATACCAAATAGCACATGTAGGGATTCTGGGATTGACACAATAAACTAATTAACTAAAGAAGATCTAAGTTATGCCATAAAACAAAACGGTTCAAACAGGGCATGGAAAACAAGTTGAGGTAATTGTTAAGATATCAGTCAATCACTAATGGGGTATGGGGATCATGCTGAGTGACACAATAGCAGGGGAACATGTCATAATTAACACAGGAAGTTCTAGCACAAGTGTGAAGCATTCATTATAGAGATTAAGGATAAAGCAAATAAGCATGTTTTAGGGAACATTCAGGCACCAATACACTGGATAAACGAACTTAAGAGGGTCAGATTATCCAAGTTAGACTTAGGCAATCTCAGAACTAGCAGCATTAGGAGGAAGTTAAATGCTAAAGACACTTAGAACAAAGTAGAATTAACAGAATCGTGCACAAAAGTAATCCAAAAAACATATTAAGCCATGAATTTCATAAGTGAGAACACATGTAAATCAAAGACACATAGGGATGAAATTGCAAAAGTCAAGTGGCTTACCAGTTAACGGACAATAATAAAGAACAAAATATCCACAAGAACCCAGAAACCTCGATGTTTCAAAGTTCCCACGAGCTTCGAAAGAAACCCGGGCAATGCTCGCACCAAGAGAAAGTTCGAACAGTAGAATCTCAGTGGCCTTGGTTTTCAGCCGACCAACACAAAACACAGAACAAGATAATGAAGGAATTAACAGAGCAAAGCTTTAAATTATAGTGAGATTATATCGATTAGGTCCCCTTTCAAAGGGGAATGGGGAAGGGTTTATATAGTACCAGAAATCGAACAAGTAAACAAGGAAAACTGCAAAATCAAACATAAATAAGGATGTATTAACATGCAGAATCAATAAAAATCGGATTAGGGAAAAAATAGGTAAACCCTAGTTGACAGAAATCAAATGTTGGCCGGAAATCGTGGCTAATCGGACCCATATAGCCATGGTCTTGATGTATATGGACTAGATATTGTCCAGATTCAAACGGTTGAAGTGAATGGACAGAATCAGAGAGATGGTACTTGCCATGTTTAGGCAAGTACTAAGTAATACCATGGAGAAACACCCAGTAGCGGAGAAACACTAGTATGGTAAATGAATGATGGGAGAATCCCATTATCGATGGGATTAGGAAAAGATTTGGAGAAGGTGGCGATTAGGGTTTTCTGGTAGGAGGAGGAGCGTTTGAGGGCGGCTGGGTAGAGACAATGGGTCTCTAGGATTAGGGGGTTGGATTTAAGAGAAAGTGTTAGTTTATTAGGGGTCGTTGATCATTTGATATCAACGGCCAAGATGAAAGAATGGGGTTGGGCGGGTCGTTTAAACAGGTTACCGGCCGGGTTATTTTAAAAAGGATGGGTTGGTTTTGGGATTGGGGTAATTGGGCTAATTCTGGTCCGAAAATTGGTTAAAATTGGGCTATTATTTAAATACCCAAAATTTATCAAAAAAATTGATAAACAATGCTTGATAAATAAAGAGCCTTTCTGTACAGATATAGGCTATTACTGCAAAATTGCTCAAATAACTTAGAAATATTAATGTAATTACATAAAATGAAGTAAAATATTTAAAACATGTATTATAGGTGCAAAAATAATAACTTTAAGTACTTAAGTCATCATAAAATAATTTGAATGAGTAATTAATAAAAATTCAAGCAATTTTAATACAGAAAAATCAATTTTAAAGATCTAAAAATTATAGGAAGTTATAGAAAAATTGTTGTATAGATTTGTAAACTAAATAATGATGTAAAACTGATGTTTTGAAAGTATATATATATTTTTGAAAAACATATGACGGCAAAATTGGGTATCAACAATCGGACACCATGTCGCACACATGGTGGTGATTGTGCTGGAAATTATAATTAAAATTGTGATTTTGGTTGATGTCTCTAGTGAGATGGCCTAGCCGATCGGGTCTTGATCGGACTCTGTGATAAAAGTACGTTGGTATTGGTATTGAGAGTGATTGTGGTTGATGTCTCTAATGGAATAGCCTAGCCGATAGGGTCGTGATTGGACTCCCTGCTAAGAGTACAGTTGTATTGGCATTGTGAATAATGGTATTGTGAATGATGGTATATCAGTACTAAGAAACTCCAACCTGAAAATATGGAAATTTACGTGAAATCTTATGTGGTTCTTAACTTGATGTTTTGGTATTGTTCGAGGCTTCCAATTATTTTATGATTGTTCTTCATTGTAATATTATTCATTCTATTGAGAGGGTATTTTGTCATTCATACTACTACTATTCCATATGTACTAACGTCCCTTTTGCTGGGGGTGTTACAACTTTAATGGATGCAAGTGGTTCTACAGCAGGAGACACTAATCAGTGATAGCGGTACACCCTCTTCCCAGCAGACTTGGTGAGCCCAACTTCATTTCGGGGTCATGTATCTTTTGTTCCTTATGTGTTGTGTTTGAGGTATAGCCGGAGCCTTGTTGCCGGCACTATCATAGTACTCTTTTGTATCTACAGAGGCTCCGTAGACATAGTGTGGATTGTGTATTGGTGCTGGGGAAGTCAAACTAGTTATGTTGTCTTTGAATTACTATTTCCACTTCAGACTATGAAAATGTGTGTGAAATTTGCCACTTTAAAATGAAGTAACTAATGGTAAGAAATTAGTATTGCAAACATGATCACTTTATTGTTTGATTAACGAAAATATGTATTATCTTTATTCGTGAATGAGTTTGGGTAGAAGGAAATCTAATAGGCTTGCTCGGTTGGGTTCACTCGGTTGAGCGCCGGTCGCGCTCCCCAAGTTCGGGGCGTGACAAACTTGGTATCAGAGCCTAAGGTTTTAATGTGTCCTATGATGTCTCGGAGCCATGTCTTGTAGAGTCCTTCTTATCAGTGAGTTATCGACCACATCTATAATTAGGATGCTACTTAGGAATTTAGGAATAATACCCTTCTTTCATGTTCTCGATCATGCGATAAAGCTGATTGTAAGATTGTTCCTCCAGTATATGGCGCCTAAAAAGAAGGCAAGAACTGGCCAAAGAGCCAATGTCACCCCAGGAGTGGCAGTTGATTTTATATTTAATGATGCGGGTGAGCACCCAAGGAGTGAGAATATTCCTCCAGTTACTATGCTGCCTGATTCTACCATAACTGATCAGACCACACCTATCCCCACACCTACTGAAGGTGCAACAGTTCCTCCAACTGATATTCCAGTTCCACCTCCAGCTCCAGCTTCTGATTCTGGTGTGTCTGATGTTGATCTTAGGGGAGCCATACATATGTTAGCTCAGATAGTGGCTTCCTAGGCCCAGAGATCAAATGTTGCACCCACTTCTTCCAGTCAGCTAGGGGATTCTACTAGTTCCAGGGTGAACATGTTTCTCCAGTTGAATCCTCCAGTGTTCACGGGTTCTAACCTAGAAGAGGACCCCCAGGACTTCATTGAAGAGATGCATAAGACTCTTCAAGTTATGCGTGGTACTGAGATGGAGGAAGTAAAATTGGACTCCCACCGCCTGAAAGAGGTGGCATATTCTTGGTTTGAACTATGGGAGGAGTCCCGTGAAGAAGGGAGCCCTCCGGCGAGGTGGGGAGAGTTTGTCGATGACTTCATTGATCATTTCTTGCCTACCGAGACTAAGGCAGCCCGTGCTGCTGAGTTTGAGAACCTAAGACAAGGTAGCCTGAGTGTGTGGGATTACCATATGAGATTTGCATACCTGTCTAAGTATGCTATTTACATGTTGCCTACTATGGAGGCTAGAGTGCGCTGATTTGTATAGGGCCTTAGTCCCTTGGTAATTAATGAGGCCGCTACAGTAGCCTTGAATTCTGATATGAACTATGGAAAGATGGTGGCATTCGCTCAAGCCACAGAGACGCGCAAATTGAGGAACATAACGGAGCGAGGGGGTAGTAATAAGGCCCGATCTGCGGTCAACTTTGGTGGTTCTTCTGGTGGCAGCAGGTCAGCATTCAGGGGAGGATCGTTAGGGCCATCTCAGTCCTTTGCTCAGTCTTTGGCTAGTGCACCGCCATCAGGACCCAGTCAGCAGCAGTGGAGCTGTTTCAGACCCATTCAGGGCAATAAGGGCTCCTATCAGCAGGGTCGTCATGGTGGTAGATTCCAGAAGCAGAGGAGTCCCCCATGCCCTAGGTGTGGAAATATGCACCTAGGAATATACTACATGGACTTACCCATATGCTACGGATGCGGATTGAGGGGTCACATTCAGAGGGATTGTAGTTCGTCCTACCAGGGTGCGGGCAGGGGCACATCACAACCGGACAGTTCTGTAGCTACTACATCCGCAACACCTCCTCTAGATCGAGGCAATCCAACATCTGTAGGGTGTGGTGCAGCTAGGGGTGGAGCATAGAGTTCGGGATGATCCAACCATTTCTATGCTATGACGGGTCACCAGAATTCAGAGACTTCTCTAGATGTTGTCACATGTATATTGACTGTCCAATCTCATGATGTGTATGCTCTTATTGATCCAGTTTCCACTTTGTCATATGTCACTCCTTATGTTGCTATGGAATTTGGGATAGAACCAGAACGGCTTCATGAGTCATTCTTTGTATCTACTCCGGTTGGTGAGTCTATTTTGGCCACGTGGGTTTATAGGGATTGTATTGTCACGTTGTGTGGTCGGGACACCATGACCGATCTTATTGAATTGAGAATGGTCGATTTTGATGTGATAATGGGGATGGATTGGCTTTATTCATGTTTTTCCAAGCTTGATTGTCGAACCAGGACTGTTACGTTTGAATTTCCAAATGAGCCAATTATTAAGTGGAGGGGTGATGATGTAGTGCTAAAGGGTAGGTTTATTTCTTACCTTAAGGCCACGAAAATGATCAACAAGGGGTGTATTTACCATTTGGTCCGGGTTACGGACACCGATGCTGAGGCACCTATACTTGAGTCTGTGCCTGTTGTGAATGAATTTCCGGGAGTCTTTTTGGATGAACTCCTTAGGATCCTACCAGGCAGGGAGATTGATTTTGGGATTGATGTGATGCCAGACACGTATCCTATATCTATTCCACCCTACAGAATGCAACCAGCAAACTGAAGGAACTAAAGGAGCAACTGAAGGACTTGTTAGAAAAGGGTTTCATCCGGCAGAGTGTATCGCCTTGGAGCGCACCGGTCCTTTTTGTAAGGAAGAAAGATGGGTCACTGAGAATGTGTATTGACTATCGGCAACTCAACAAGGTTGTGATCAAGAATAAATACCCACTGCCAAGGATAGATGACTTGTTTGACCAATTGCAAGGTGCTAAGTACTTCTCCAAAATTAATTTACGATACGGGTATCACCAATTGAAGATCAGGGAGTTGGATGTTCCGAAAACAAATTTTAGAACCCGATATGGGCACTTTGAATTTTTGGTGTAGTCTTTTGGGCTAACAAAAGCCCTAACAACTTTCATGGATCTTATGAATCGAGTTTTCAAGTCGTTCCTTGATTCTTTTGTGATAGTGTTTATTGACGATATCCTTGTATATTCACGCAATCGAGAGGACCATGCTAATCATCTCAAGGTATTTCTGCAAACCCTATATCAACACAATTTATATGCAAAGTTTTCAAAATGTGAACTTTGGCTGAAATCTGTCACATTCTTGGGTCATGTAGTCTCTAGTGAAGGAATTAAGGTTGATCCTCAGAAAATTGCATCTGTGAAGAATTGGATGAGGCCTACAACTCCAACAGAGATTCGCAGTTTCTTAGGCTTAGTTGGGTATTGCAGAAAGTTTGTGGAGAGGTTTTCTACTCTTGCCTCTCCGTTGATTAAATTGATGCATAAGACAATTAAGTTCCAATGGGCAGATGCATGTGAAAGGAGCTTCCAGGATTTGAAATCAAGATTGACTACGGCACCAGTGTTGGCTGTACCAGATGGGTTTGTAGTATATTGTGATGCTTCGAGAATATTGTAGTATATTAATGCAACATGTCAAGGTGATAGCTTATCCTTCTAGGCAACTCAAGAATCATGAAAAGAATTATCCAACACATGACTTAGAAATTGCGGCGGTGGTATTTGCATTGAAAATTTGGCGTCATTATTTATATGGGGTCCATGTGGATATATTCACGCACCATAAGAGCCTTCAATATATTTTCAAGAAGAAGGAACTGAATCTGAGGCAAAGAAGATGGCTTGAGTTACTCAAGGACTATGACATTGATTCTATATCATCCGGGGAAGGCTAATGTTGTGGCAGATGCTCTTAGCCAGAAATCTATGAGTAGTTTAGCACACTTGGAGGCATATCAAATATCATTGGCCAAGTAAGTTCATCAATTGGCTAGTTTGGGAGTTTTTCTCACGGACTCTAGTGAAGGAGGGGTGATTGTGCAAAATAGGGCTGAATCATCACTTGTTGTGTAAGTCAAGGAGAAGCAATACAACGATCCATTGTTGGTACAATTGAAAGAGGGGATTTATAAACGTAAGACCATGGCCTTTTCTCTTGGCATGGGTGATGGTACACTAAAGTACCAAGGGCGTCTATGTCTTCCAAATGTAGATGGTCTCTGGGAAAGAATCATGGCAGAGGCTCACACTTCTAGGTATTCCGTACACCCGGGTTCTACAAAAATGTATCATGATCTTAAGGAAGTCTATTGGTGGAATGATATGAAGAGAAATGTAGCGGACGTTGTGGCAAGATGTTCAAATTGTCAGCAAGTGAAGGCCGAACACCAAAGGCCCGGTGGGTTGGCACAGAACATAGAAATTCCAACGTGGAAGTGGAAAATGATTAATATGGACTTTGTGGTAGGACTACCTCGCACTCCTCGTAAGTTTGCCTTGATTTGGGTGATTATGGACTGACTCACGAAATCAGCACACGTTTTTCCGATTAAGGCTACCGACACAGCGGAACAGTATGCTCAATTATATATCAAAGAAATAGTCAGGTTGCATGGCACTCCAATTTCTATCATTTCTGATCGGGGGGCACAATTTACGGCTAATATTTGGAAGAAATTTCAGCAAAGTTTGGGTACTCAGGTGAATCTCAGTACATCCTTTCATCCGTAGAATGACGGGTAGGCAGAGGGAACTATTCAGACGCTTAAGAATATATTGCGCACTTATGTTCTAGACTCTAAAGGTAGATGGGATGATCATTTACCACTAATAGAATTTGACTACAACAATAGCTATCATGCATAGCATTTAGATGGCATCGTTCGAGGCTTTATATGGTAGGAGATGTAGATCTCCCATTGGGTGGTTCAAAATTGGGGAAGCAGAGTTGAGAGGGCTAAACCTCGTGCACCAGGCTATGGAAAAAGTTAAAATCATTAAGGAGTGGTTGAAGACTGCTCAGAGTTGTCAGAAGTCCTATTCGGATATTCGTCGTAGGGATTTAGAGTTCAAAGAATATGATTAGGTATTCTTGAAGGTTTCCCCCATAAAAGGTGTAATGCGATTTGGTATGAAAGGGAAATTGAGTAGGAGGTATGTCGGACCGTACAGAATTATTCAGAGAATCAGTGAGGTGGCGTACAAGCTTGAGCTACCACTTGTGATGTCATTAGTGCACCCGGTGTTTCATGTGTCTATGTTGAAGAAAGTAGTTAGAGACCCGACAATTATTGTTCCAGTTGAGACTATTGAGGTTAATGAGAAATTAACTTATGAAGAGATTCCAGTTTCTATTATTGATCGGGAAGTCCAAAAGTTAAGAAATAAAGAAATTGCATCCGTGAAAGTGCTATGGCGAAATCAAGAGGTTAGAGAGGCTACTTGGGAGGTCGAGGAAGAAGTGAAGAAAAAGTATCCTTATTTGTTTGAATAGCCATGTATTTATAAAATTGTGTTTTATGAAAATTCTAAGGGTTACCTTCTACGAATTATATATCATTTGTACATTTGATGATAAGGGTGTTCTGTTTCTGGTAATATATTTCTCTTGAGACCACGATTGGTGTTGTTATTGTGTTATATTGCATTCTCGGTTATGTATATGTTGTTAGGATTGGTTTCTGGGATTCTCTGACAGGTGGATAGGCCTAGTTACAGGGGAGACTGGCGAAAGTTTTGGAAATTAAAGGAGTTAGCCAAAATTTGAAATCGTTGGTGTGTGTGAACTAACAGTTGGGATACATTAAATACTAATGATGAATTTTTGACCCTCATTCGAGGATGAATGATCCTAAGTGGGCGAGAATGTAAGCCCCCCTAAAATTTCACAAAGAAATTTAGGGTTTCGTGCTGCCAGAATAGGCTTACGTGTTTGGGTTGAACAGTGCGCTCGAAAGTAAAGGAATAATTTGGGCAGAAAAATGCATTTCTGTGGCCCACTATGTGGTCACAGAATCACTCTGCGGACTGCATAATGGCCGCAGAGTGAGGCAGGGATGGGCCAGTTTGGAGGTCAGGTTTGCGGGGCATTATGTGATCACAGACCAGTTCTGCGGTGCATTATGCGATCATAGAACAGGTCTGCGGGTCGCATACTGACTGCAGACTGAGTCAGTCATGCCCAGGTTTGGAGGCCAATTATGTGGCTTATTCTGCAGACCGCAGAATCATTTTGCGGTTGCATATGCGACCGCATATCCTATTCCGGAGCTTCATTTTTGGGTTTTTATAACCCGACCCTACTTCATTAAATACACGCAAAAGACCATTTTTGAGCTAAAATATGATATTTTAGAGAGAAATGAGAGTGTTTTAGAGAGATAGGAAACCCTATGCTAATTTTTCATCAATTCTTGCTCAAATCTTGAAATATTAACAAGGAAAACTTACAAGGTCTTCATCCTAAAGGTAAGATTCTACACCCTAACTTTCAATTTTGAATTTTGTCTATAATTGGGTAATTAGTAAGATAATATTTTGGCATGGGAGTTGTTCATCTTGCACGCATGTGTTATCAAAGGGTGTAAGAAGATTGTTGAGCTAAGAATGGTAGATAATGGGTTTGGGATGATGGAATTAACGACAAAAGAACCTTGAAACTTTATTGCACACCTAGTGTTTGATAAAATGCTCAAATGAGTTAGAACCATGATCATTCTCCTAATTTTGATTCAATTTGTTACATTTTCAAAATAGATTGAAGTTTCTAAGATTTTTGGAATATTTTAGAGTGTAAGGAAGCTCAATTGAGGTATGTTGGCTAAACTCCTCTCTTAGAACTGAGTAGTTCATTATAAAATTGGCTATTCCGAGTAAGATTGTGTTGAAAGATATATGTTCAATAAGTATCCCAAATGCTTTATTTATATTATGTTATCAATTGAGGATGTGTTCAAAATATGGGCTGCACATTAAAAATGTTCGACTTCAAATCAAGTTCAAATGAAGGCTATTATGCCAAATTTTGTGAAGAATCTTTGTGTGCCTTAGACTCTTAATTGCTCACATATGTACTGTATACATTGATTTGAATTGTTGTTGATGATGTTGATGATGAAGATGTTTGAAATTGAAAAGGTGAGCTTGAAATACTAAATGCGGCCAACGTGCTAAGAATGATTTTATAATCATGGCCACTAGTGCCAATGAAATGTAAAGGTGTGAAAAAAGTATGAAATGCGATGATTGATATAAAAAGGTTGATGTATTGAATAAGACAGCCTAGCCGATCGGGTCGTGATCGGACACCATGTTGCATACATGGTGGTGATTGTGCTGGAAATTTGTAATTGAAATTGTGATTTTGATTGATGTCTCTAGTGAGATGGCCTAGCCGATCGGGTCTTGATCGGACTCTGTGCTAAAAGTACGGTGGTATTGGTATTGAGAGTGATTGTGGTTGATTTCTCTAATGGGATAGCCTAGTCGATCGGGTCGTGATCGGACTCCGTGCTAAAAGTACGGTTCTATTGGTATTGTAAATAATGGTATTGTGAACGATGGTATATCGGTACTAAGAATCTCTAACCTGAAAATATAGAAATTTACGTGAAATCTTATGTTGTTCTTAACTTGATGTTTTGGTATTGTTCGAGGCTTCCATTGATTTTATGATTGTTCCTCCTTGTAATATTATTCATTCTATTGAGAGGGTCGTTTGTCATTCATACTAGTACTATTCTATATGTACTAACGTCCCTTTTTGCCGAGGGTGCTGCATTTTTAATGGATGCAGGTGGTTCTACAGGAAGAGACACTGATCAGTGATAGCGGTACACCCTCTTCCCAGTAGAGTTGGCGAGCCCCACTTCATTTCGGGGTCATGTATCTTTTGTTCCTTATGTATTGTGTTTGACGTATAGTCGGGGCCTTGTTGCTGCCACTATCATAGTACTCTTCTGTATCTATTGAGGCTCCGTAGACATGGTATGGGTTGTGTATTGGTGCAGGGGAAGTCAAACTAATTATGTTGTGTTTGAATTACTATTTTTACTTCAGACTATGAAAATGTGTGTGAAATTTGAGACTTTAAAATGAAGTAACTAATGGTAAGAAATTGGTGTTGCAGACATGATCACTTTATTGTTTGATTAATGAAAATATGTATTCTCTTTATTCGTGAATGAGTTTGGGTAGAAGAAAATCTAATAGGCTTGCTCGGCCGGGTTCACTCGGTTGAGCGCCGGTCGTGCTCCCCGAGTTCAGGGCATGACAGTTTCTTTATGGTTATGGTCATGCATTTTTCGTGTTTGCTATTGGTACAAATGTGGTCATTGATTATGAGCATTATGACTAGATGAAAATTTCATGTAGATCAATATGTTTGGATCGGGTCAGGCACCACAGTGGATTTATGCTCGGATACAATCTTTGTGATTGATTCGTGTGTTTTGTTTCTCCCTTGAGGGATGATTTCATAGCATTGTGATTTGTGGTGGTATATGTTTAACTCATTGGATAGTTCTCTCATTTGGATATCCTTCTATCTCTGGTTATGTTAGGGTTGTTGCTTGTTGGATGCACGGATTGTGTCGTATGTGACTAGGTGGCATTTGGCGTGGCTTGTCAATCGAATAGCTTGTATTGAATGATATGAGATCAATAGGCCTAGAATTAGTGTAATTGGACTTTGATAGGGTATGTTTGGATAAAATGTCATTAATCAACTTAGAGTTTGGAAATGGGCGAGAGAACTTCACGACTTGTTGATTGGGTGAGTGGTTATGAGTTTCTGCATGTTTGTTGAATCATTAGTAGCACTGTGAAGGTGTGGAATAAGGTTTTATTTTATATGAGGTTTGTCACCGTACCGAGTTTGGTTACAGGCAACTACTATGGTCAGAAGGTATTACTATGGGCATATTAGAGAGGGTTATGTCGTGTGGTTATATTTTGGGAATATATTTATCATTTGCTATAACTTTTTGAGATTGATGTAATGTTTATACGCAAGAATCATATCGTATAAGGAATTTTGATTGTTGGAATTTGGTTCTAAGGTTAATGGATTAAGATTGAAGAAAGAATCTTCGGACGAGATTGTACTAATGGGATTTTATGGATTGTGGTGACGTGGGATTGCCCATGGGTATGTGTATGGTGAGTTTATACAGTGATTTAATGGATTTGGAATGACTCTAGGCACATTCGAGGACGAACGTATGTTTAAGTATGGCAGATTGTAACGATCGACCGGTTGTTTTGAGCTTTAGCCGGTTGTTTTGAGATTTAGCCTTCTGTTTGGTGATTTGAGGTCTTGAGTAGCTTCATACTATGTATCACAACTTGTGTGTATGGTTGGTTTTGATGTTTGAGAGGTTTGGGATTTGATTTGGCAGAGAAAATTTCACATTTGGAAGCTTTAAGTTGAAGAGTTGATCAAGGTTTGACTTTTGTGTAAACGGTATCGGATTCGTGTTTTAATGATTCTAATGGTTCGTATGATGATTTTGGACTTAGGCATATGTTAGATTTAGAGGTTCCTAGGTTGATTTGGCTCTTTTTGGCGGAGGTTGGAAATTTGACGGTTTAGAAATTTCATAAGTTTGACCGTGAGTTGACTTTGATGACAATGGGTTCAGATTTATATTTTGGAAGTTGGAATAGGTTCATTACGTCATTTGGATTTTGTGTGCAAAGTTTGGTCTCATTCTGGGTTGGTTGACGAAAATCGGACGATTGGTTGTAATTTTGAAAGTTATTGAGTTTCATTGTGATTTTGATGCATTTTGGTGTTTGATTCGGGGTTCAATATGTTATTTTGATGATTCAATTTGTATGAGGTTTATATACTTGTTGGTATGATTGGACGGGGTCCCGTGGGGCTTAGAGAGTTTCAGATTGGTTTCAGATTATTTTTTCTACGTGGAGTTGTGATGCTTCTGGTTTTCTCGCATTTACCCTTAGGAGGTCGCAAATGCGACGATCACATTTGCGAAGGAGTGGTTGCAATTGTGACTCTTGGCTTCTCGGAAAGAACCTCGCATTTGCAAGGATTATGTCATATCTGTGATTGTTGGGGCATTCGTTTTTGCGAGTTGTGCGTCGCTTTTGTGACTTGTCGCTGGGGGAGGAACTTCGCATTGGCGAAGTATACTGTCGCAAATGCGACATTTCCTAGGTCTGTCGGTGTTTGCTTTTGCGAGGCTTTGTTCGCTTTTGCGGAGGTCAAATTTGCGAACCTCTACAGCTAAACATATAGCTGGGATTTTGGGATTTAGTCTCATTTTATCACATTTTGAGCCCTAGAGTCGGTAAGTATTTTGACTGAATTTTGATATTATAAATTGATTTCTTAAGGATTTTAACATCAAAATCATGAAATTTGAAGGGTATATTTAGGTATTTTTGACTATGTGTTAAAAAATACAAATTTGAGATTTGAGAGTCGAATTGGACTCAGTTTTGAAAACTAACCATATATTTGGACTAGTGGGGTTATCCATAGTCGAGATCTGCCCCTCAACTCGGGCTTTGGCAAGGCAAGCCCGAGGTTGACTTTTGGGAATTGGGTAAAGATTGTAACTTTTTAAATTTAAATTGATTCCTTTCACATTTTTTGATGTTATCGAGTTGTGTTTGGCTAGATTTGAGTTGGGCGGAGGTGATTTCTAAGGGAGAGGCTATTTTTTATATTGATTTGGCTTTTTTGAGGTAATTATCTTTCCTAACTTTAGTTGAGAAATTTTTTCCTACTAATCGATATTGTTTGCTACATGCGGGGGTAATGTATATATGCGTATATACATGTGCCATAGGTTTCATGCTCGGGGTAGATTCTAGCTCACTCTATGCTTTATTCAGTTGTGTGTTTTACTTATTTCCATATATTATTAAGGTAATTGACTTCGTGAGTACTATAAATCATGCTAGAGAAATGTTGAGGCTATTGGTACTTTGTGTTGAACATGATGAGCAGATCTTGAGACGTATGCTATATTTGCCTCGAAGATAGATACACGTAGGTTATGAACACACATACAGACTTGTTCTTGTAATGTGCCTTGATTGGGACGTGTGTACTCTGTGATACATATGTGATCCTTTGTATGACTACTTGAACTTGGTTGCTAAACTTGATTTAACCATAGTCATTCTTTAACTGCACTTTTGTTATTATCATATCCTTGTGCACTATATTGATGAGCTATGAGGATGTGCCTCTTGATGATAAAATGTTATCTTACATTGTTGTGATAATTATGACACATGTGGACATGTTGTGCAAATTGGTTGTAGATGCGCATACAGCATCATAAGGGAGGCAATTCATTATGATGTTCATGCGGTGAGATAAGGGTGGCTAGATGCGCATGTGGCGACATAAGGGAGACAATATATTATGATGTGCATGCAGCGAGATAAGGGTAGCTTATGTGCATGTGGCGACATAAGGTAGGCATTCCATTGTGATGTTCATGCGATGACATAAATTTGGTATTGTGGGGCTGTTATGTTATATCCTGAGGGTAATTTTTATTGACTGTGTTTGTGTGGTGGTACAAAAGGGGGAATTCTTGTTTGTGTTTATGACTTCTCTATGTGTGTCATGCATTTTACATGATTTGATGCATTGTTTCTAACACGCGAATCAATACCTCTGTTATTACTTGATGATTTGGTTCCCAAGATGGACTTACCTACGTGGAGTTGATATCTCATATTTTGTGGAGTTGTTGGTAGCATATTGAATTGACGAGATGGGGAAGTTGACATCATGCATTAATATATTTTATTCTTGATAAGTTTTCTTGAATGTGTTATTTGTCAATTGATATGGAATCCGATTATAATGTTGCGTGAGGTCTTTGCCATGCGGGTGTGACTTGTGTTATGGAACGAGGTCTTTGCCATGCGATGGTGATTGTTAGTGTGGACACGAGGTGCCATATATATGTGATTCTATTTGATGGCTTATTGTTAAAACTGAGCCTTTACCTGTGATGAATCGTTATCACTTGTTCTGATGAGATTTATGTTCTTGTTTTTATGTTCTTTGATACATTGCACATGTTATTTCTCAAGTGAGTATCTTTTGACTTAAATAACTCGTCACTACTTCTTTGATGTTAGTCAAGATACTTACTAAGTATATGGGGTCAGTTGTACTTATATTGTAGTTCTGCACCTTGTGTGCATATTATGGAGCTGAGTAGATATGAAGACAGAGCTTTACATTGGAGACGTGCTAGCGTACTAGATTCATACTACCTTTTGTTCATGGTAGCTTAGGAATTTATTTCTGTTTATGTAACTTTCAAACATATATTGTATTTATTTCTTACATCAGTATTTTGAAAATTGACGAGCTTGAAACACACACTTAAATTATGCTCGCTAATAAAAAATAGTATAGTATAATATCGTATCCATAAGGATTGGATTGAAATAGTATTCTCGCAGTTTCTAGCTTGATTGCTATCCAAGATGATCAACACTTGAGATTTATATGATTTATAACTAAAATTAACTAAGACTCTAGAGCTATTGACTAATGACAATCGGAACAAAGAAGGTTATCAGTGGGGAGAAATAGGGGTTGATAGGATATGTGCAAGATAATTATTTGGGATCTAACTCCATATACTTCACTTCTAATGTTTAGCTGAGTCTCTCGAATTCACTCAATTAGTAGTTCAAACATTTAGCAAAAACTCCTCTCTCGATTAAGTCTTAACCTCACGAGATGAACCAATTTAAGCATGTGAAGATATGCAAGAATGCGTAGTGGATTGGTCTTTAGGAAAACCTCTTTCTATTATTCTCATAACTAGGTTTAATCAATGATTCAACTAGCCTCTTTCAATTACTGAAAAGAATCTATGAATTCAACCAACAATATAATACAAAGATATCACAAGTTATGCCTCTCTCGATTACATGAACAACTGAATATAGATGAAACAATTAAATCATCCAAACATACTTCAACACTTAAAACTAAAGTAATAATCCACAAATAATCATCGATACACCAAATCCATCAAACCCTAAAAAAAACTACTCAATAGATATGGAGAAATTCATCACAATTAAAGATAAAGTATAGGAAAACATAAATTCAATCCAAACTCGGGTCTTAAGTGAGGAAGGAATGATGAAATCCTTGTGCCCGTGTTCTTCCAATTCCTCCTTAGCCTCCTTAGGTCGAATATGTATCAAAAGTCCAGAAAATAATATTTTTCCATGTATTTATACCAACTAGGGTCGGCCCCACACAAAATCACCTTCTCATAGCCGAAATTGGATTTTCTCTCTGTAACAATTGCACAGGCGTGCCGCATAGGGCGACGCACCATGCGGGGAATTAGTGGGGAAATCCAGACAGTTGATTTTGATAGACAATAGGGAAATGCACAAGCGTGGTGCCCCACGCACCGCCCCAAGCGCCGCGACAGTGAGGATTTCTCAGAGTATGGATTTTTCTTGCGTTTTGACGTCCAGACTTGGTCCTCGACCCCCAAACATGATCCCGGCTTAATCTCTTAGGCTTTTACTCAGACTTCAAAGCTCCAAATAGCTCAAATTCATTCCATAATATTTACATAGCTCGGAATAACTCCTACAAGGCATAAAACATATAATAAGTGCAAAACACTATCAGTTGAAGCTCAAACACAAGTAAAGTGTAGTATATTACAGTGTAATAAGCGACTAAAATACGCAATTATAGCCTACCATCAATACCCCACACTTAAACCATTGCTCGTCCTCCAGCAATTAAACTATACTTCATAATAGACACGATCTTTAAAACAACTCTTTTAACTCATCACACAAAGAATACTTAAAATAGATTAAGCACTCTAACTTAACATCCTCAACTCAAGATTTGACTCAAAAGCACAACACACTTTTCACAACCCGCTCACTTACTCTAACACAAAGGTAAATGACATTACCTTTCCTTCATGAATCAAGTGCCCTCACACAACAATAGAGAGTAGTTCCACACATAATGAAATTTAAGAACAATTAGGAAATCAAGATTGAAAGAATTCGCTCACTCACAAAAACAACATTCATATGCAACAAAAGACGTACCATAGTCAAGGAATATTTTTTTCACAACAATACAACTATTTATTTTCTTTTTGCAATTCAAGTGGCTCTTATCTTTTCAAAACAGTGCACCCCTTCATCTTATTTCAATAGTTCGACTCAAAATCCAAACCAACCACCCCACACTTTAACTTTTACAAAGTTCATAATAAATTCAAGTGCTCACGAGAGGTATAAGGTTCAAATAGATTGTCAATTCAAACAAATGGGTAGGGCTTGTAATGTGGTTGCCAAATAAAAAGGATTAGAGGTTCAACAGGGTTAACTACGATACATAACAATTAGGTGGGTAAAAGCATATAATTGGCTCAACAAAGAAATGCATATATCACTTCCAAGACTGAATAAAACTACTATTTCGCTTTGCAAACACACGAAAAAAGTTCTAGACATCAAATGCAATGCACAGAATAATACAAGACCTCGCACACACATGGCACATAACACACTCAGGATTGGAATATCAAGAAACTCTAGTCAAAGCAGTTAAGCAAAGTTAAGATCATCCCGGTTAAGGTACTTATACAAGAGTCAAAAACTTTATTCTCTAGGCATAATAAAGTTAAGAGATATTGCCTTCAATTCAAATCATAGCACAAGGTTTTATACTCCTAAAAAAATAAAGACTAACTACACCCAGTTCAAATAAAACTCTTGATAAAGAATATCGGCACAAAGAAAGACTAATGGGGAATTATTACACTACCTAACAAAAGAAAATCTTTTTGTCTTTTTCTTTCGACTTTAATCCCTCAAGAAACCTATCGAATGATATCCATCGTCGGGAAAAATCAAAATTTTAATTTTAAACTATTATCGTTTTTTTCGAATTTGTTTCTATCTCTAACTACTACAACTAAAAAAAGAAAACTAAAACTAATATAAATGCATACAAAATATATCCCCCACCCCATACTTTAAGTTGTGGTATGTCCCCATGACACACAATTAAAAAGCATAAGGCAAAGGAAACTTACGTAAATATTTTTCTTTTCCGAGAACTTATGAACTCCACCCCTAATTCTGAATTCATTCATAGTTTTTGCTCATTAGGATTCTTTATGGAACTCATTATGCCCAATTCTTCTGAGGACACCCTCAAGACCCGCTCTTTTCTTTCTTTCTTTTCCTCATCTTGAGCGGTGAATTGATTGTTCATGGTGATCCTTAACTTGTTTCTGCATTCTTTCACAAGATCAATCCATACATATTCCTGTAAATCCATATAATCAAGGTTAGAATAACAAAACAAAGAAGTAGGGTCAAGTGAATATTTCTCTGGTTTGTCCAAGACCATTTGTTTCTCATTCTCTTCTACTAAATGTTGAAAATGTTAAAAGGTGGATGAGATTTTGAACTCTTCTTCTGTTGTTTCACACTCAACCACAACCTTATTTTCGATCATCTCATTTGAATCAGAGTCTTCTTGTATCGTGATGTAGACACTTATCCTCTCTGGTAGGCTTATTATCGCAGAGTATCTCCTCCATGTATTTAGTATCTAAATGCAATGAGCTTTCTAAAAGTATATTAACTAGTGTACTTACTCACATTGTTAGGTTCTTAATGGCTTCATCATTTTGCATAAACCTTTCTTCAACACTATTCATGAACCTATGCATAAGCGCTTCTAAACTAATATTCTCCTCTTGAGGTGGTTATCTCACTTCGCTTTCATTCCAGCCATAATAAGGATATTCATCCCAACCAGAGTCAGTATTGTGCCCATATGAATCCTCATACCTGTACGAACTAGAAACAGAGTGAGATTGTTCAAAATACGAACCATAGTAAGAATGCATACCTGCTTGACAGTCAACCTATAGATGATTTCCACCGCATTTAAAACATATAGCAGACAATTAAATCATGCAAAGATATCACAAGTTATGCCTCTCTCGATTAGATGAACAAGTGAATATAGATGCAACAATTAAATCATCCAAACATGCTTCAATACATAAAACTAGAGTTATAATCCACAAACAATCATCAATATACCAAATCTATCAAACCCTAAAAAGAACTAGTCCATAGATATGGAGGAATTCATCACAATTAAAGTTAAAGTATAGGAAAACATAAACTCAATCCAAACTCAAGTCTTGAGTGAGAAAGGAATGATGAAATCCTTGTGCTCATGTTCTTCCAACTCCTCCTTAGCCTCCTTAGGTAGAATATGTGTCAAAAGTCTAGAAAATAACATTTTTCATCTATTTATACAAAGTAGGGTTGAGCCCAGACAAAATCACCTTCTCCTAGCCAAAATTGAATTTTCACTCTGTAAAAATTGCACAGGCGTGCCGCATGGGGAAAAATGCCATGCAGGACATTAGTGGGGAAATCCAGGGAGTTGGTTCCGACAGACAACAGGGAAATGCACAAACGCGGCCCCCCACACGCCGCAGCAGTGAGGATTTCTCAGAGTACGGATCTTTCTTGCGTTTTGACATCCGGACTCGGTCCTCGACCCTCGAACACGATCCCAGCTTAATCTCTTGGGCTTTTACTTAGACTTCAAAGCTCCAAATAGCTCTAATTCATTCCATAACATCTACATAGCTCAGAATCACTCCTACAATGCATAAAATACATAATAAGTGCAAAAGACTATCTATTAAAGCTCACAAACAAGTAAAGTGCAGTAAATTAGAGTGCAATAAGTGACTAAAATACGCAATTATAGCATACCATCATAAATCCAAATCATAGTTATAACGACCCAACCAGTCATTTTGAGCTTTAGTGTTCCATTTGATGGCTTGAGACTTTGAATAACTTCATATTATGTATTATGACTTAAGTGTATGGTCGTTTTTGGTTTTCGAGTGGTTCAGGATTGATTTGGAAGAATGACTCTTGATTTGGAAGCTTTAAGTTGGAAAAATTGACCAAGGTTTGACTTTTGGTTAAACGGACTCGAAATTGGGTTTTTATGGTTTCGATAGGTTTGTATGATGATTTTGACTTGTACGTATTTTTGGATTTGGTTTTGGAGGTTCCTAGAAGAATTCGACACTATTTATTGAAAATTGACAATTTGAAGAACTTAAGAGTTCATAAGTTTGACCAATAGTTGACTTTGATGTTATTAGACTCCAATTGATGTTCCGAGACATTGGAGAGGTATATATAGTTGATTTGAACTTGTGTGAAAAGTTTGGAAGTAATCCGAAGTATTTTGGTGTAATTCAGACACTCTTTTGAAAGAATGAAGTTTTAACACTTAAGAGAAATTCTATTCGATTTGTGTCGCGATTCTTTGTTGTGATGTTCCCGTGGGTGTTTTGTGCCTTTGGATAAGTTTGAAAAATGTATTTGTACTTGTTGGTATGATTGGATGGAGTCCTGAGGGGCTCATGTGTGTATTGTATCATTGGTTGAGTGACTAGTTAAGTTAAGGATTTAGAGTTTGACCACAAACAATAATGGGTCAAGACGACCTCTTTTTGGTATTTTGAGTGTGCGAGCAGGTTCGTAACGTGTTTTATGATTGTAATGCATATATGGTTTATGTCCGGGAGATTCCGAATGAATTTTGGGTACCGAAACGAATATTTTGTGATTGTTGATTTTCTGTACAATAATTACGAAAATACTAGTTATGTCCTTGAAATTTTTAGACATCCTTTAAAACTTCAAAACATTATATCTCCCTCATTTTAAGGCCAAATTAGAAATTCAAAAGGGCTATCTTGGGTGTAATCTCGCAAGGATTATGTTGGTCTTATCAAATGTGAGTTTCGGGATCATCTCAAGTCAGATTCAAGCTAGGACAACTGCTATGTTTTGGATCTCGAGATGTTTGAGGGAGTTTTCATCTACTTCGGATGAAACTTGCATAGTTGGACTCCTGTTCGAATGGGGTTGTCAGAATTTGTGAGTTTTGTCGGATTTCGGGGTACGGGCTCGGGTTGACGTTTTAGTTGCTTTGAGTATTTGATTAAAGATTCGACCATTATAGTTTGGGGTTGATTCCAAAGCATTATTTGATGTTATTGAGTTATTTTTTGCTAGATTCGAGCCTTTCGGAGGTCGATTCGCGAGGAAGGGCATTTTTAAAGTTTTGATTTTGCTTGTTTGAGGTAAGTATCTTACCTAAACTTGGTTGATGCACTAGTTGCTTTACTTATTAGGGACATCTACATGCTATGTGTGGCACACATGTGTGGGGTTGAGCCCATGTGGGTGCACCGTGGTATTAATCATGCTCGGGGTAGTGCTTAGAGTATGATATGCCTTGAATCGATTGCTAAGACTCATGCTATTATGTTTCTTATATGTGTACCCCTTTGTGTGCTAAGTGGATCATGTTAGAGGTTACATATAGGTTAATCCCTTGATTGAACATGATAGCTGCAATTTTATGATGAAACTGCCTAATTCGAGCTATGGTAGTACACTTCGCAGAGGCATACACCTTAGCATGTCACTTATATCAGTCCATTAATATGTAGTTTGATATTCATTGTTCATGTACATATATTCATGTATATATGTTTTCTGTGTGATATGAACTGACTGATAACAAGTGAGTTATCCATATGGTGGTTATTATTGGCATGTGATTGGTTCGTGCGATGGTCATTATTGACACGTGAGTTGTCCGTGTGATGACTTTTATTGGCATGTCAGTTGTTTATGCGGTTGTTATTATTGGCACGTGAGTTGTCTACGCAGTGTGTGGATAAGGATCTATCTCCTTACGTTCACCCTCTCGTATTTCTCTCTTGATGGTATACACGCTGGTTGTGAGAAACCAACGAGTTTCTGGTTGATGTGGATTTTGGTAAAGTTGATCATTGATTGGAATTTGCATATCTTCTCTATTTGCAAACTCCTTGGATGTATACATAATATTTTGCATATCTTCTCTATATGCACTTGTTGGAGGATTAATTGCTTTGTCACACATATCTTTTCTATATGAAACAGTGGAAGGATTATTTGATACTTTAGGCATATCTTCTCTATATGCAAGTTTTATGATTTGATGATATTGGACTCATATCTTCTCTATATGCTGGATTGTTAATTGATCCAAGACATAGCACATTATCTTTGTGCACCGATGTGGTTTTATATGTGTTATATGATTAGATGGCACCGTTGTTGTGTACTTGTGAAATTCAGGAATTGAATATTTTATTAGCGAGTATCATTAATAATTCTTACCACTATTACCTCGCCGAGGTTAACTATGATACTTGCTGAATACAAGGGGTCGGTTGTACTCATACTACACTTCTGCACTTTGCATGCAGATCTTGGAGCAGAGCTACTGTGGATGAAAAAATATGGAATTGAAGATGTACCTACTTTTCATATATATCTACCATTTGTCCTTGGTAGCTTTGGATTCTACTCTGTTTACGTATATTTCAAACAGATGTTGTATTTATTTTCGTACCGCTTTGTAAATTTGAGTCTTAGTGGCTCATGACTTGTACTACTAATCCTTGAGATACTTTTGTGAAAATTAGGCTATTTCATTTATTGATTACTTATTATTTTCATTAGCATTGTGTAACTGTTATTTGTCATACCTAGTGGGTTGAGTTAGGTGCTATCACGACTAGCTGAAATTTTGGGTCTTGACATGTTGGTATTAGAGCTCTCGGTTCATATGTACTACGAGTCATGATTAAGTGTCTAGTAGAGTCTCGCGAATCGGTATGGTAATGTCCATACTTATCTCCGAGAGGCTATAAGGCATCTAGGAAACTTTCCATCTTTCTTTCCTTATCGTGTGGCATTTATTCATCTTGAAGCATATATCTTTGATTTTTTTCCATTCACTTGTATGTGATGTTGAGCACTCGATATCAGCTCTGAATCGATGGCCTGTAATGTTTTGAATGAGGTGCGAGATGTGTTTTCTGTGTTATGGGCGTAGGCCAGTCTTGAGGACTATGCTTAGATGAATTGAATGTGACAAGAAGAATTTTCTTGGGGAGTAAAAGACTATGGATGCTTGATTTCTGTCATGATGTGTTGTACAGTCTCAAGTTATGAGTGTGCTGAGGGGTCTTTTAGTTGTCCATTTGTGGAATGAAGTAGATTTTTATGTATTGTTGATGAGTTTAGACTCGGGAAGATTGAGTGATTGGATAGTAGTTGTGACCATAATAGGTTCATAGAGAGATGTCAGTTTAAGGCAAAGCAAGGTGGGTTATCTCTTGCGAGATGTTCTGAGGTTCTGTGATCCTTATCATGTTTATATTAAGAGTTTACTTTCTATCCAGTGCAATGGATGTGCTATATTGAGAGTTCGGATTGCTTGAGGAAGTTCGTACGACTATCACGAGGATGAATATGCGCTTGGCAGATGATTTGAGGTATTTTATGACTAGTGTTACATGATCTTATGAAGGATCTAGCCGAATGACATTGCGAGTTCATGCCAGTTATGGAGTAAGGGTATTGTGGGTTATCAGATTTTATGTTTTGTGGCTTCGAGCCAAGTGGGGGAGTCTTCTATCGACGATTAGATTGCATGATCATGTGCTATATTAGTTTTGGTCTGAGGCGTACTTGTGTATCAGTTATGACTTGAAGGGCCTAACCTCGAGGATGATGCGGGGAAGGAAATTGCTGATGCATGATGTACTACACTTTATGGATATATAGAAATCTTTGAATGATTCAGGTTTGTTATTCATGGGGGACATAGTGAGCAAGGAAAAAGTAATCGCTTGGTTGCTTCTTCTTTTTGGGTATTCATGTGTTGGTGAAGCACAAGGTGTTCGACGCGTATTGACTGTGCATTGGGGATTTGAGCAGAGTGGATGACTCTCTAGAAGGTTCTAATGAGTTCAAGATTCATATGTGATATTTGAGGATTCCTCAAATTTGCATATCGCTAATATCTTAGATTAGCATTGGGTGGGGACGAGACTTGCGATAATTATATATCGTTATTGATTCCATATCAGTACTAGAAAGGTTAAAGTAATATCTTAACATTAATAGAAGGTCTCTTAAGAGTGGGCATCTCGGTTGCAGTACTGTTGGGTGTTTAAGAGGGAATACAAGGGCTTATAGGCCTTAGAACGACGTAGTTTCATGCTAGGATATCTTAGGTGATTTTTGATTAAGGATCATTGTGTACATGCAAGGAGAAGTGTTAATTTGAAGGCAGGTCAAGAGGAAATCAAAGAAATGGGTCAGCTTGGTAGTGGTTTGGACCAGTAAAGTAATAAAAATGATTGTTTTCTTGGTGTGGTGAAGTTTTACAGGTGTTTTGTGGCAATATCCTTGGATTTGGTAGACTGTATGACTTGGTAGGATTAGATGTTTAGTTTGATGGTTTGGTTATGTGAAAAATAGGTTCTGAAGAGTTCATAATAGATTGGACCATAGCTCAAGGCTGATGTCTGCTACAGGTGTGTAATGTTTGTTGCGTGTTGCAATGTTCTCTGGAATCAAGTAAAGTGGAGAGTTTCTAGATGATGGGGTGTCTATCCTACTTGTGACTTAGAGTTGATAATGGGATTCTCGTATTTCATATGATGGCATGATAGATGTGGTGCATCGTGTGGGATCGAGATTTGCAACAAGGTTGCGTTAAAATTTGAAGGGATGAGTTCTAGACATCATGGACGGTTTCAAATGTTTATAAGAATGATGGCACTATCTGGTATCACCTAAGAAAAGTGTGCATTTCCGAAGGCGCATTGTATTTTTACTTGTGGATGCTTGACTAGTATTACGGTAATAGTCTGATTGTTGACTGTTGATGTTTAAATTTTTCTACGTGGTGCGATAGATTCATGGGAGAGTTTCTCATGAGATGATTATGAATGAGGGATGTGTCAGTTATTTGAGTGGTGGAGTTACGATCGGATATGGAGATTCCTATATTCTCGAGGTTTATGGACTGGACATTCTTAGAGGCATACTGATCTTGGTTGCGGACAATGAAGGTGTGCTAAGAGTTTGACGGTTGAATGTATATGTTATGGATATGTTACTATGGATTTTTCAAAGGTTATTTACCCATTTCGAGAGGATTGGAATTGATTGAGGGTCCATTGGAACTCCTAATGATAATGTGCATTCCACATCAAACCGGGTTTGTTTAATCCGCATGGCTAGTGTTGAGGGGTGTCCCATCAGCTAGAGTTGATCTTATTCATGACCTGATATGTTCCATGTGTTACTCTCTTAGGCTACAATGGATTGTGTGTTTGCTGACTATTTACACACATGATGTGGTTCTGCTTGGGCCTTGTGGAAATGATTGAGCGAGATGCCTCTTGGGATGTCGAGTTGCTTATTGCATTTGGTCATGTTTCTTCTGTTTTTGGTACATGGTGCTATTTGTATCTGCCATTGGTTATGGTCATGCACTTAGCATGCTTACTGTTGATACATGTGTTTGGCGAGTATGAGAATTTGGGCAATGGGTAACCTATGTGGACTGGTATGTTTGGATCGGGTTACGCACCACAAAGGAGTTATGTTGGGATATGATCATTTGTGCATATTTCGTGTGTTTTGTTTCTCCTATGTGAGATGGATTCATATCATTGCGCTTTGTGGTGGTATCTGTTGAGCTTGCGGGATGGTTCTCTCATTTGGTTCTCCTTCCATTATTGGTTACATTAGAGTTGTTGCTAGTTTGGTGCACAGATTGCATCGTATGTACCTCTAGGTGTCATTGGTATGGCTTGTCAGTCGAGTAGCTTGCACTGGGTAAAATGAGATTTTTGGACCTAGAATTTAAGCCATTAGATTGGTTAGGGTATGTTTGGAAGAGTAACATCACTAGTCAGCTTAGAATTTTGCTATGGTTCTTAGCGGGCGAGAGAGCTCCACGACTTGTTGATCTGACGAGAGACAATGAGTTTCTACATGTTTCTTTCAGCATTGGCAGTGTACAAAGGTTCAGAACAAGGTTTTATTTGATATGAGGTATGTCGACGGTACCGGGTTTGTTAATAAGCAGCTATTGTGGTCAGAAGTTATTGCTATAAGTATCCGAGTTATGTGGTATATCATATGATTATATCCTGGAATATGGTTACAGCTTGATGCTGCTTGTTTGAATTATATAGTGTATAGATGTGAGAATTTGGACTTAAAAGAAATTTCGGATGTTAGATATTGGGTTATAAGGTTTATGGACTAAGATTGAAGAAAGAATCTTCAGTTAGGTTGTATTGATGGGCTTATATAGAATGTGGTGATGTGATATTGCCCGTGTATATGTGTATGGTGAGTTTATATAGTGATTTTATGGCTTTGGAACGACTCATGGCACATTCAAGGACGAACGTATGTTTAAGTGAGGGAAAATGTAACGACATGACCGATTGTTTTGAGATTTAGCATTCCATTTGGTGGTTTGAGACTTTTAGTAACTTCATATGATGTATTATGACTTACGTGCATGATTGATTTGGGTTATCTAGTGGTTTGGGATTGATTTGGAAGAATGACTCTCGATTTGGAAGCTTTAAGTTGGAAGAATTGACCAATATTTGACTTTTAGGTAAACGGACTCGGAATCGGGTTTTGATCGTCCCGACAAGTTTGTATGATTATTTTGGACTTGTACCTAAGTTAGGATTTGGTTTTGGAGGTTCCTAGAAGAATTCGACACTATTTGTCGAAAGTTGGTAATTTGAAAAACTTAATAGTTCATAAGTTTAACTAAGAGTTGACTTTGATGTTATTGAATTTCAATTGGTGTTTCGAGACTTTGACTGGGTCTATATAGTTGATTTGAACTTGTGTGCAAAGTTTGGAAGTAATTCAAAGAGTGTAAGTGTAATTCAGATACTCTTTTGAAAGAATGAAGATTTAACAACTTAAAAGAAATTACATTCGGTTGAGCCTCGATTCTTCATTGTGATGTTTCTGTGGGTGTTTTGAGCCTTTGGATAAGTTTGGAAAATGTATTTATACTTGTTTGTATGATTGAATAGGGTCCCGAGGGGCTCGAGTGTGTTTTGGATCATTAATTAAGACACTAGTTAAGTTAAGGATTTGGAGTTTGACCACACCCATTATTTGATCAAAACTACCTCTTTTCGGTATTTTAAGTGCGCGAGCAGGTTCGTCACATGTTTTATGATTGAAATGCATATATGGTTTGTGTTCAGGAGATTCCGAATGAGTTTTGGGGCGCTAAAACAAAGATTTTGTGATTGCTGCTTTTCTGGTGAAATAATTTTAAAAATACCAGTTATGTCCCTGAAATTTTTCACACTTCCTTTAAAACTTCAAAACATCATATCTCCCTCGTTTTAAGGCCAAATTGCGTGATTCAAAAGGCTATATTGGGTGTAATCTCGTAATGATTATGTTAGTGTTATCAAATGTGACTTTCAGGATCATCTAAGATCTTATTCGAGATTGGACAACTACTACATATGTTTACTTGTTTCGGAATTTAGTCACTTTTTTCACAAGGTTTTGGAGCTCGGGAAGAAGCAACGTTTGAAGGAGTTTTCATCTATTTCATTGGGGTAAGTAAACCTAACCCGAATGTATAATTATGACATGAACCTATCATTGATTTTTGCCCTAAATCAAGGAATCTTAAAGAAGAAAAGAGAGTTTTGGCTTGGAAGATAAGAAAGTGCATATTGGGGGGGTTTTGGCAAAACTTTTCTACAGTGAATAATTAAGGTTTGAACATCGATTCGGAGTTAAATTTGGATGAAACTTGTATGGTTGGACTCGTATTCGAATGAGTTGTCGGAATTTGTGAGTTTTGTCAGGTTCCCGGGTGTGGATATGAGTTGCCTTTTTGGTTGACATTGAGTACTTGATTAAAGATTCGACCTTTATAGTTTGAATTTGATCCCTACGGCATTATTTGATGGCATTGAGTTGTTTTTGGCTAGATTCAAGTCGTTCAAAGATCCATTCGTGGGGGAAGGCATTTTTAGTGTATTTATTTGGCTTGTTTGAGGTAAGTATCTTATCCAAACTTTGTTAAGGCACTAATTGCCTGAGTTATTAGTGATAGTTAGTTATTATGGGTGGCGCACATGTGTGGGGTTGAGCCCATGTGCACGACCAGGGTATATCCTTGCTCGGGACAGTGCTTAAACTATGATATGCCTTGAATCTATTGCTAGGACTTATGCTTTTATGTTTCTTATATTTTTACCCCTTTGTGAGCTAATAGGATAGTGTTAGAGGGTACATATAGGTTAATCCCTTTGTTGAGCATGATAACTGCTATTTTATGATGAAATTTCCTAATTCGAGCTATGGTAGTACACTTCGCACATGCATACACCTTAGTATATCATTTATATCAGTCAATGGGTATGTAATTTGATATCCATTGTTCATGTACATGTATTAAAATATATATGCTTTTTGTGTGATATGGACTGAACTGATAGCACGTGAGTTGTCCGTGCGGTGGTTATTATTGGTACGCGAGTTGTCCGTGCGGTTGTTATTATTAGCACGTGAGCTATCCATGCAGTGATTATTATTGGAACGTGAAATGTCTGTGCGGCTGTCATTATAGGCACGTGAGTTGTTCGTGTTGTGGTTATTATTGGCACGTGAGTTGTTCACGCAGTGATTATTATTGGCACTTGAGTTGTCTGTGTGGCACATGAGTTGTCCGTGCGGTGGTTATTATTGGCACGTGAGTTGTTCGTGCGGTTGTTATTATTAGCACGTGAGTTATTTGCAGAGCACATGATTTATCCGTGCAGCGTATAAATAAGGATCTATCCCCCTAGGGTCAACCTCTTATGTTTCTCTCTTGATGGTGTACATACAGGTTATGAGAAACCAGCGGGTTTCTAGTTGATGTAGATTTTGGTAAAGTTGATCATTGGTTGGACTTTGCATCTCTTCTCTATTTGCAAACTCCTTGGATATATACATAATTTTCCTCATATCTTCTCTATATCCACTTGTTGAAGGATTAATTTCTATTTCACACATATCTTCTATATATGAAACTATGGAAGGGTTATTTGATACTTTACACATATCTTCTCTATTTGCAAGTTTGATGATTTGATGATATTGGATGCATGTCTTCTCTATATTCTGGATTGTTAATTGATTTGGGACTAAACACATTATCTCTTTGTGCACAAATGTGATTTTATTTATGTTATATAATTAGATGGCACCATTGTTGTGTATTTGTAAAATTCAGAAATTGAACATGTTACTATCGAGTATCATTAATAATTCTTTTCACCATTAACTCGCCGAGGTTAGTTATGATACTTGTTGAGTACAGCGGTTATATTCATACTATACTTCTGCACCTTGCATGCATATCTTGGAGCTGAGCTGATGTGAATGACAAAATTTGACATTGAAGATATACCTACTTTTAGGATATAGCTACAACTTGTCCTTGGTATCTATGGATTCATACTCTGTTTATTTATATTACAAGATGTTGTATTTATTTTCGTACTAACTTTATAAATCTAAGACTTAGTGGTTCATGACTTGTACTACCAATCCTTGGGATATTATATATAAATTCAGCCATTTCATTTATTGATTACTTATTATTTTCATTAGCATTGTGTAACTGTTGTTGGCTTACCTAGTGGGTTGGGTTAGGTACCATCGCGACTAGATAAATTTTTGGGTCATGACAATAGTGGCTCGTGCCTTATACTACTAGTCCTCAGGATAGATGTAATGAATTCTATTGCAGTTTTATTAATATATTGATGATTTTCTCATTGTAGTAGTGACTTATATAGTTTGTCTTGCCTAGCGGGTTGGATTAAATTCTATCATGATATTGGTAAAATTTTGGGTCGTGACACAGACAAACAAGCAGGAAAACATTGAAGCTATGTTGGTTAAGCTAGATTTGCTTGATGAGCACCAGGATTTAGCTTATGTGAGGATGAGGCAGAAGCAAAGAATGTAAAGGTATTATTATCGTAGAGCGAATCTCCATTATTTTAAAGTCAAAAACTTGGTTCTAGGGAAAGTGACACATAATACCCAGGAAGTCAACGCCGGAAAATTAGGACCAAACTGGGAAGGACCTTACTAGATTTTAGCTGTAACTGAAAAAGGCTCGTATTAACTGGAAAACCAAGATGGAGTTAAATTACCACGCAACTGAAATTTGAGTCATCTCAAAAGGCATTACTTTTGAAGATTAATAATTATACTTAATGTACAAGCTACACTCTTTTTTTTCTTTGATCAGTTTTTGTCCTAAATGGGTTTTTCTGGCAAGGTTTTTAATGAGGCAGCAACGTAAATCATACTATAAATGTGAATTGCTAATGGCAACCGGAAATTCAGTGTTCAAATCGTCATAATTTGCATTCGAACACTAGGGGAGAAGAAGCTACTCCTAATTTGTATTAGATCGTGATAAAAAATAGTAAAAGTGTCAATGCTAGCTTAAAAATAAAAGCAAGTGCAATATCTGGTAATGTCGGGGACTGCTGAAATCAGAGAACATGTTTTGAACTTAGAAGTTCAGTTGTTATGGATCACCTCAAGTCCTAATCGGGGACTCTGCATCCAGCCCCGTATAAATAAGAAGTACAAATTAGCCACATGTATTGACAATTCATTTATTTGGCAAATGTAATTTCTTGCTTATCTAAATATGCTTTTAGAAATAGAAGAAATATACGGAAAGTCCTTTTGTTTTTATCTTTTATTTCTTGTCCAAAAGATGTGGTATTTCCTTTATTTGAATGTTGCTTAAACATCAAATGTAAGTAGGGATGCCAATGTGGCGGGACGGGTGCGGGGCGGAACGGGTTTGAAGCTGATGTGGGGCGGGGGAGCTCTAATGCGTGGGGGGGCGGGGGGTCAAAGATTGTAATCTTTTTTCGGTATACAGGGAGCTCGCTGATTTTTCGTACCTAATGAAGCCAGCCATATATTATCTCCATTAAACTGATTTTATCTCTAGTTCCTTACATTTTGTATAATATAATATTGTCGCATAATCTCTTGATCATAATCACCCTTAATGAAATCGGTATTCCCAATCTACGCAGTGAATACGAGAGAAAATTGCTTCGGTTTATTAACTTTAAAGAATCAATCATGTACATGAGTGGAATCTGTTGTACTATTTTTCTATTAGTTTGTTTTCTTAGTTTTTAGTTTAACTGTTGGCATTTTCATTGGTTTTGATTGGTCATTTCATGTAAAAATTATTATATTCATGTAAATTAAATATTATTGCGTACATATTACCCTCTCCAGACCCCACTATGTGTAATTATACTGGGTATGTTGTTGTAAATTAAATATTACCTTGAATAATTTGCTTGAAACAGAAAAATTCAACCGAGATACTAAATTTGAAACATGTTAAATTTGCATGTTTTTGATAAATAACAAAGTGAAAAAAGAAAAAAAAATATAAAAGAACAGAAAACTTATGCGGGGCGGGTTCAAAAAACTGAAAAATACTATGCGAGGCGGGTTTAAAAAACTGAAAAATACTATGCGAGGCGGGTCAAATATTTTGCAGGTTAAGCTCAACCCGTCCCGCACCAGCCCTGCCCCGCCCCATTGCCACTCCAAAATGTAAGTGCCGGAATGAACAAGAGACGTCCTCTTCAAGAGCACCGTAAACATAACAGCCCTCTTTTATAAAATTTATCTAGCTAAAAAGGTTAAAAAATGTGATGACCCAAAATATTATTTTTAAATTTGATAATTAATTCTATATTCTATGACCTCAAAAAATACTATTTATCACACCTCGACTTGCGTGCGCAGTCCGAAAAAAAATTCGAAAAGTTTTTATGTGTAAAATGGATTAAGATGTGAAATAGAGCCTTAAAACTCGACTGAGTTGACTTTGGTCAATATTTTGAGCAAACGGACTCGGATTAGTGTTTTGACAGTTTTGGTAGGTCCGTATCGTGATTTGGGACTTGGACGTATACCCAGAATCGAATTCCGAGGTCCCTAGCCCGAGATATGAAATTTGGATGAAAATATTAAAAGTTTGAAAGCTTAATGATTTTTAAGAATCTACTGATGTTAGATTTATTGACAGCGGGTCCGTATTTTGGTTTCGGAACTCGTTGTAGGTCCACTATAATATTTATGACTTGTCTGTCAAATTTGGTAAGAAACGGAGTTGATTTGCCGTGATTCGGACGTCCGGTTGTGAAAATATAAGTTTTAAAGTTTTCTTAAAAATTTCCTTTGATTTGGTGCTCGATTCGTAGTTCTAGATATTAGTTTGGCAATTTGATCGCACGAGCAAATTCGTATGATGTTTTACGACTTTGGTGCATGTTTGGTTTGGAGCCGCAAGGGCTCGGGGTGATTTCGGGTGGTTAACGGATCATTTTTGGCCTTGGTGAGATTGTTGATATCTGCTCCTGCCCTCTTTTAGTTTCCTTATACGCGATCGCATAGGTCCATCCGCGATCGTGTAAGCTTATTTGGGGCAGGGATATGTTGTTCTATGTGATCGCAGAGGAAGAGACGTGATCGCGTACGTGAATGAGGCTATGATTCGCGAACGCGTGACTGAGGTCACGTTCTCGTAGAAGGAATGAGGAAGAAGCTGAAGCACAAAAATTTGTGCTATGCGATCACACAAGGTCGTCCGCGATCTCGGAAGGCTGAGAAGTTGTGCCTTGCTTTCGCATAAGCCCTTACGTGTTCGCGTAGAGCAAAAAGCTAGGCAGCCAAAATGAATTTCCGCGATCGCGAAGCCATTCCCGCGATCGCGAAGAGTAAAATGAACCTCGGCAAAAGTTGTTCTACGCTATCGCGAACGAATTTCCGCGATCGCGATGAGTAAAAATCTGAAAAACAAAACTTAAGTTATGGAAATTGGATTTCGACCCATTTTCAATTTTTGAGCTCGGGTAAGGCGATTCTTGGGCGATTTGTACGGGAAAATATTGGGGTAAGTGTTCTTTATCATATATTGATTATATTTCATGATTCCATACTCATTTGCATCATGAATCCGTGAATTTATGGAAGAAAAATCAGATTTTTATAAAATCTTCGAAAAATAAAAATTTAAGATTTGAAGGTCCATTTGACATCGGAATTGGAAACTTTTTGTATGGTTGGACTCGTCTCGGAATGGGTGTTCTAATTTCGCAAGTTTTTCTGAGATTTGAGACATGGGTCCCACTGTCGAATACTTTAATAAATTTCGGATTTTTATCCGAAAAATTAGTACATTCATATGGAATTAATTCCTATGATTCATATTGAGTATATTGAATTGTTTATGAATAGATTTGAAGCTTTTTGAGACAAATTTAAAAAGAAAAGTTGTGGTCAAGCAATTGATTGGAATTTGCAAAGCAAGGTAAGTGCCGTGGTTAACCTTGACTTGAGGGAATAGAACCCTTAAACTATTTGCTATATGAAATGCATGTGAACGACGTATAGGCGAGGTGACAAGTGTCTATACGTCGTCAAATTAATTGTTTGCATTATAACTTGAAAAATCATAAATCGTTTTAAATCATGAATTAATTATTATAATAATTATTTCTCTCATATTCTTTGTCAAATATTAATTCTTGAATTCCTGCAATAATTGTTACATGTTATTTGATTTATGTGTATTAATTGCTATTTGATATTTAGCATATTAAGTATTAAACTGCCTATTGTCTCTCTGATTTCCTTAATAAATTGCTATTTATCATTGTTTGTTTCATAATTAAATCATAATTATTATATACTTGTCGTCATAAAATTTTGTATTAATTATTGCATTTATTGGGTCAATTTCTTCTATAAGAATTGGTAAATGGATATATTGGAGGAGCGTGTTGCACGCCGTAATAGAATTGATTGAATTTTATATTCGGGGATCGGGTTGCATGCCGCAACGGAAATAAAAGCAAATATATATATATATTCATATATTGGGGGATCGAATTACACGCCGCAATAAACTTATTTAAAAGTCAATATTGGGGAATCGGATTGCATGCCGCAATAGACTTATTTAAAAATCAATATTGGAGGATTGGATTGCACGCCGCAATAGGCGGTCTGTACGCTGCAATGGGAATTGGTTGAAATAATAATGGGTTATGACTGCTGAGTTGGCTTCAATTATTATAAATGAGTTAACCGATTTATTTTTATTATTTGTTGTTGTTATTAATATTGCATACAGGTTAATGTAAGTGACCCGCCTTAGCCTCGTCACTACTTCGTCGAGGTTAGGCTCAACACTTACCGGTACATGGGGTCGGTTATACTGATACTACACTCTGCACTTTTTGTGCAGATTTCAAAGTTGGTCTCAGTGGCATACCATAGACTTACTCGGATTTCAGCTACCCAGAGGAGACTTGAGGTATAACTGCACGACATCCGCAGTTCTAAAGTCCCCGTCTACTTTACTTTAGAAGTGTGTTTATTTTCAGACAGCTTTATTTTATTCAGACCTTTATTTGTATTATTCTAGAAGCTCGTGCTCTTATGACACGAATTCTGGAATTGTATCTAGACACCATTATTTGTATGGATTATTCACTACATTTCAGACTTTACTTCCGCATTTGTTTCTTTGTTATTAACAAATTTAGAAATTGTTTTTAAAATGGATAATATTATTCCAACGTTGGCTTGCCTAGCAAGTGAAATGTTAGGCTCCATCACGGACCGAAGGTGGGAATTTCGGGTCGTGATAGTTGGTATCAGAGCACTAGGCTACATAGGTCTCACGAGTCACGAGCAAGCTTAGTAGGGTCTGAAGAATCGGTACGGAGACGTCTGTACTTATCTCTCAGAGGCTATGAAGTTTAGGAACAATATCACTTCTTTCTTATTCTGTCGTGCGAATTTATTCTACCATCGATGATTGAACCATTCTACTCTTATTTCTCTCGCAGATGGTGAGAACACGTAATACATCTACTGATGGACAGGGACCAGAGACCTCGGTGGCAACTATGGCCAGGGGTAGAGGTCGAGGCCGAGGTAGAGCTCAGTCCAGAGCTCGAGCAGCTGTACCTATTGTAGAACCTCAGGTGGACAATCAGGAGGAGGTTCCAGTTCAGAATGTACCAGTTAGACTAGTTCTGGTCCCGGAAGGATTCATAGCCACTCCAGTACTTCAGGACGCTCTAGTCCGTTTGGTAAGTCTTATGGAGGGCGTAGCCCAGAATGGTACATTTCCGGTGGCACCAGCCATCTCACAGGCTAGGGGAGGAGCACAAAACCCCATTACTCCTTCTCCAGAGCAGATGTCTCCTCAGAATCAGGCTCCAGCAGCCCCGCCTGTTGGGGTAGTTCAACCAGTTTTTGCGGTACAGACCGGTGATAGGCCCGCCATCTCTTTCCAGGATTTATTGAGACTTGATAAGTTTACTAAGATCTTTCCAGTTCACTTCAGTGGCACACCTTCTGAGGACCCACATGATTATCTTGAACGCTGCCATGAGGTGCTGCGGAACATGGGTATAGTTAAGACTAATGGGGTTGATTTTGCTGTGTTTCAGATGACGCGTTCCGCCAAGAGGTGTTGGAGAGATTATATATTGGCCAGACCAGTTGGATCGCTTGTACTTACCTAGGAGCAATTCTCTCGGCTATTTCTCGAGAATTTCCTTCCTATCACGCTGAGAGAGGATTTCCGCAAGCAATTTTAGCTTCTACAGTAGGGCAGTATGACTGTTACTCAGTATGAGTCCCATTTTGTGGATTTGGCCCATCATGCTCTTCTTTTGCTACCTACTGAGGGAGAGATAGTGAGGAGGTTTATTGAGGGACTCACTCACCCTATCAGGATTTAGATGGCCAAGGAGACCGGAAGTGAGATTTCTTTTCAGGTGGCTGCTAATGTCGCGAGGAGGATCGAGATGGTTCTTGCACAGGAGAGAGGGCAGAGGTCTGATAAGAGGCCTCATCAGTTCAGTGATTTCAGTGGTGCCTCATTTGGGGTCATCCTCCCAGACCGTTTTATTCAGCACTCCGTGCATCTCACGATGCTTCAGGGAGTCAATGTCCTATTATGCCTTATTATGGGCAGCCAGCATTCAGTGCACATTCAGCTCCTATCAGGGCACCACCACTCCAGAGTTACTACAGCGGTTATCCTCCCCATTTAGCTCAGCTTCAGCTTTAGCAACCACGACATCAGGATGGGTGTTATGAGTGTGGGATCATTGGTCACATCACGAGGTATTGCCATAGGTTGGCGAGTAACAGATCTCGGAAGGATTCTCGTGCCATCATACATGTGCCAGTTACTTCACCGCCTGCTCAGCCAGCTAGAGGTAGGGTTCAGGCAGCTAGAGGTGGAGGTCAGGTCATTATAGGTGGAGGTCAGGCCATTAGAGGTGGAGGTCAGACCGTTAGAGGTAGAGGCCAGCCAGTTAGAGGCCATCCCAGAGACGCAGTTTAGAGTGGTGGGGCTCAGCCCCGATTTTATGCTTTTCCAGCTAGGTCTGTCACCGAGTCATTTGATGCTGTGATCACAGGTATTATTCCAGTTTGCCATAGAGATGCTTTAGTTCTATTTGATCCAGGATCTACTTATTCCTATGTGTCCTCCTTTTTTGCTTCATATTTGGTTGTGCCTTGTGATTCTCTAAGTGCTTCTGTGTGTGTATCTACACCGGTGGGAGACTCTGTCATAGTAAATCATGTCTATCCTTTGTGTGTGGTTACTATTGGTAGCCTTGAGACTAGTGTGGATCTTCTACTTCTTGATATGGTAGATTTTGATGTCATCTTGGGTATGGATTGGATGTCACCTTATCATGCTATTTTGGATTGTCATGCCTAGAAAATGACTTTATCCATGCCAGGGTTACCTCAGTTAGAGTGGAAGGAACTCCTGGTCATTCTGCCAGCAGGGTTATTTCTTATATGAAAGTTCGGCATATGGTAGAGAAAGGGTGTCAAGCCTATTTGGCTTATATTCACGATCCTAGTGCGGATGTTCCTTCTATGGATTCAGTACTAGTTGTTTGTGAATTTCCAGAAGTATTTCCTGCAGATTTACCGGGGATGCCACCCGACAGAGAAATTGACTTCTATATTGACTTGGCTCCGGGCACTCAGCCCATTTCTATTCCACCATACTGTATGGCCCCGCCGGAGTTGAAAGAATTGAAGGAGCAGTTACAAGGCTTGCTTGATCAGGGATTCATTTGACCTAGTGTCTCGCCCTGGGGTGCACCAGTATTATTTATAAAGAAGAAAGATGGTTCTATGCAGATGTGTATAGATTATCGGTAATTGAATAAGGCCACTATCAAAAAAGAATATCCGCTGCCAAGAATTGATGACTTGTTTGATCAACTTCAGGATGCCAAGGTATTTTCGAAGAGTGATTTGAGGTCTGGTTACAATCAGTTGAAGATTAGGCTATCTGATGTCCCTAAGACAGCTTTTTGGACTCGCTATGGGCATTATGAATTCCTAGTGATGTCATTTGGGTTGACAAATGCTCCAGCAGCATTTATGGATTTAATGAATCAGGTGTTCAAGCCCTATTTGGATTCTTTTGTGGTTGTATTCATTGATGATATCTTGATTTACTCTAGCAGTCGAGAGGAGCATGAGCAGCATCTTCGGAGTGTGCTTCATACTTTGAGAAATAATCAGTTATATGCCAAATTTTCAAAATGTGAGTTTTGGTTGGACTTAGTTGCCTTTTTGGGGCATGTTGTATCCACAGAAGAAAGGTAGATCCTAAGAAGATAGAGGCTGTTTAGAATTGGCCTAGACCTACTTCATTTACAAAGATCCGGAGTTTCTTGGGTTTGGCAGGTTATTATCGTTGGTTCGTGGAAAGGTTTTCATATATAGCAAGCCCATTGACCAGACTGACCCAGAAACGTGTCCCGTTCAGATGGTCAGACGAGTGTGAGTTGAGCTTTCAGAAGCTCAAGACTTCTTTGACTACGGCGCCAGTGTTGGTATTTCCCACTCGTTCAAGATCGTATACGGTATATTGTGACACATCTCACATTGTGCTTGGTGGAATATTAATGCAAGATGGCAAGGTAAATGCATATGCGTCGCGGCAGTTGAAAGTTCACGAGAAGAATTATCATTTCATGACTTAGAATTGGCAGCCATTGTTCATGCGCTGAAGATTTGGAGGCATTACACCTACGGTGTCTCGTGTGAGGTATTTACTGATCATCGTAGCCTTTAGTATCTTTTCAAACAAAAGGATCTTAATTTGAGGCATAGAAGATGGTTGGAGTTGTTGAAAGACTATAATATCACCATTTTGTATCACCCCGGAAAGGCCAATGTGGTGGCCGACGCTTTGAGTAGAAAGGCTGTGAGTATGGGTTGTTTTTCGTATAATCCGGGTGGTGAGAGGCCATTAGCTGCAGATGTTCAGACTTTGGCTAATCGGTTCATGAGGTTAGATGTTTCAGAACCCAGTCGGGTTCTGGCTTGCACAGTCGCTCGGTCTTCTTTATATGAGTGTATTAGAGAGAGGCAGTATGATGATCCTCATTTACTTGTCCTTAAAGACACAGTCCAGCACGGTGATGCCAAACAGGTTGTTATATGGGAATATGGAGTTCTGCGAATGCAGGGTCGTATTTGTGTACCTAATGTGGATGGGCTTCGTGAATTAATTCTGGAAGAGGCCCAAAGTTTTAGGTATTCTATTCATCCAGGTACCGCCAAAATGTATCAAGATTTGCGGGAACATTATTGGTGGAGGAGAATGAAAAAGGATATAGTTGCATTTGTAGCTCGGTGTCTGAATTGTCAGCAAGTTAAGTACGAGCATCAGAGACCTTGTGGTTTGCTTCAGAAGTAAGAAATTCCTGAGTGGAAATGGGAGCGTATCACTATGGATTTTGTTGTTGGGCTCCCACGGACTCAGAGAAAATTTGATGCAGTTTGGGTCATTGTGGACAGGTTGACCAAGTCAGCAAATTTCATTCCAGTGGCAGTTACCTATTCTTCAGAGAGGTTAGCTAAAATTTATATTCGTGAGGTTGTCCGCCTTCACGGTGTGCCTGTGTCTATTATTTCAGATCGAGGTACGCAGTTTACCTCACACTTCTGGAGTGCTGCACAGTGTGAGTTAGGCACGCGGGTTGAGTTGAGTATAGCATTTCATCCACAGACAGACGGACAGTCAGAGCGCACCATTCAGATATTAGAAGATATGATTCGCGCTTGTGTTATAGACCTTGGATGTTCTTGTGATCAATTCTTGCCACTTGCTGAGTTTGCTTATAATAATAGCTACCAGTCGAGCATTCAGGTGGCTTCATATGAGGCATTATACGGAAGGCGATGTCGATCACCAGTTGGTTAGTTTGAACTGGGAAAGGCTCGGTTGTTGGGTACCGATTTGGTACAGGATGCCTTGCATAAGGTCAAGATTATTCAGGATCGACGCCGCACAGCTCAGTCTAGGCAAAAGAGTTATGCCGACTGTAAAGTTCTTGATATTGCATTCATGGTTGGAGAAAGAATATTGCTCCGGGTTTCACCTATGAAAGGTATAATGAGGTTCGGAAAGAAGGGCAAGTTGAGCCCTAGATATATTGGACCCTTTGAAATTCTTGAAAGGGTGGGTGAAGTAGCCTACAGGCTTGCATTACCACCTAGTTTATCAGTGGTTCATCCAGTGTTCCATGTGTCTATGCTCCGAAAATATCATGGTGATCCGTTCCATGTGTTAGATTTCAGCTCAGTCCAATTGGACAAAGATTTGACTTATGAGGAGGAGCCGATGGCTATTCTAGCCCGGCAGGTCCGACAGTTTAGGTCTAAGAGTTATCCTTCAGTTCGAGTGCAATTGAGAGGTCAGCCTGTAGAGGCATCTACCTGAGAGTCCGATTCGGCGGAGTAAATATCCACACTTATTCACCAGCTTAGGTATTCTTTTATAACTTCGATCGAGGACGAACGTTTGTTTTAGAGGTGGAGAATGCGATGACCCAAAATGTCATATTTAAATTTGATAATTAATTATGTATTCTATGACCTCAAAAAGCACTATTTATCACTCCCCGACTTGTGTGCGCAGTCCAAAAAATTATCTGAAAAGTTTTTATGTGAAAAATGGATTAAGATGTAAAATAGAGCCTTAAAACTCACTTGAGTTGACTTTGGTCAACATTTTGAGCAAACGGACTCGGATCAGTATTTTGACAGTTCCGGTAGGTCCGTATCATGATTTGGGACTTGGGCATATGCCCGGAATCAATTTTTGAGGTCCCTAGCCCGAGATATGGAATTTTGATGAAAATATTAAAAGTTTGTAAGCTTAATAATTTTTAAGAATCTACTGATATTGGATTTATTGACACCGAGTCCATATTTTGGTTTCGGAGTTCGATGTAGGTCCACTATAATATTTATAACTTTTTTGCTGAATTTGGTGAGAAACGGAGTTGATTTGACGTGATTCGGACGTCCAGTTGTGAAAATATAAATTTTAAAATTTTCTTAAAAGTTTCCTTTGATTTGGTTCTTGATTCGTAGTTCTAAGTGTTATTTCGGCGATTTGATTGTGCGAGAAAGTTCGTATAATGTTTTAGGACTTGGGTGCATGTTTGGTTTGGAGCACCGAGGGATCGGGGTGATTTCGGGTGGTTAACGCATCATTTTTGGCCTTGGTGAGATTGTTGATATCTGTTGCTGCCTTTTCCTAGTTTCCTTATACGTGATCGCATAGGTCCATCCGCAATCGCGTAAGCTTATTTGGAGCAGGGATATGTTGTTCTATGTGATCGCAAAGGAAGAGACGCGATCACGTACGTGAATGAGGCTATGCTTCGTGAACGCGTGAGTGAGGTCGCATTTGCGTAGAAGGAATGAGGCAGAAGCTGAAGCACAAATTTTGTGCTATGCAATCGCACAAGGTGGTCCGCGATCGCGGAAGGCTAAGAAGCTGTGCTTCGCGTTCGCATAAGCCCTTACGCATTCTCGTAAAGCAAAAAGTTGGGAAGCCAAAATGTGCTTCGCGATCTCGAAGCCATTCCCGCGATCACGAAGAGTAAAATGAACCTGGGCAAAAGTTGTTCTATACGATCGCGAACGAATTTCCGCGATCGCGATGAGTAAAAATCTGAAAAACAAAACTTATGTTCTAGAAATGGGATTTCGACCCATTTTCAACCATTTCCAATTTTTGAGCTCGGGTAAGGCGATATTTCGGCAATTTTCACTGGAAATATTGGGGTAAGTGTTCCTTATCCTATATTGATTATATTTCATGATTTCATACTATCATGAATCCGTGAATTTATCGAAGAAAAATCAGATTTTTATAAAATCTTCCAAAAATGAAAATTAAAGATTTGAAGGTCCATTTTATATCGAAATTGGATAATTTTTATATTGTTGGACTCGTCTCGGAATGGGTGTTCGGATTTTGTATGTTTTTCCAAGATTTGAGACATGGGTCCCACTATCGAATATTTTATTGAATTTTGGATTTTTATCCGAAAAAATAGTAAATTCATATGGAATTAATTCCTATGATTCATATTGAGTATATTGAATTGTTTATGAATAGATTTGAAGCTTTTGGAGATAAATTTAAAAGGAAAAGCTGAGGTCGAGTAATTGATTGGAATTTGCAAAGTGAGGTAAGTGTCATGGTTAACCTTGACTTGAGGGAATAAAACCCTTAAACTATTTGCTATATGAAATGCATGTGTATAGGCGAGGTGACGAGTGTCTATATGTCGACAAATTAATTGTTTGCATAATTACTTGAAAAATCAGAAATCATTTTAAATCATGAATTAATTGTTATAATAATTGTTTCTCTCCTATTTTTTGTCAAATATTAATTCTTGAATTCCTGCAATAATTTTTACATGCGATTTGATTTATGTGTATTAATTGCTACTTGACATTTAGTATATTAAATATTAAACTGCCTATTTTCTCCCTGATTTCCTTAATAAATTGTTATTTGTCATTGTTTGTTTCATAATTAAATCATTATTATTGTATGCTTGTTGTCTTAAAATTTTGTATTAATTATTGCATTTATTGGGGAAATTTCTTCTAGAAGAATTGGTAAATGGATATATTGGAGGAGCGGGTTGCACGCCGCAATAGAATTGATTGAATTATATATTGGGGGATCGGGTTGCACGCCGCAATAGAATTGATTGAATTATATATTGGGGGATCGGGTTGCACACCGTAATAGAAATAAAAGAAAATATATATATATATATATATATATATAT